>NW_025999842.1:14331478-14366139 GCF_001458135.2 Marmota marmota marmota | reverse complement strand
GCAGCCCTGGACTGGCTGGGTCCCGGCGCGCTTGCTTCTAGCTTCCGTGCACCCACCCACGCCGGCCCGCGGGGCAGGTTGGGGAGCTAGTCAGCCGTGAACCTGTGTCCCGCGTCCGGATCGGCTGCGGGGATGCGCCTCCGTGGAGATAAGGGAGGATAGCTCTTGGTACTCCCAACAGAAAGGATAAAGCACGCACTTGGGGTTTATCCTGAGAGTGGACCCGGGGAAGTGATACACCGATCACTTGAGAGCTGCTTCTGATTAAATGCTCTGTGGTCGATTTTTTGTTGTTGTTGTTTTGTTTTGATATGTTGGTTGCTCTCTTGTTTGTCATCACCACCCTACTGTGGCCCTTTGCTCCCACCAGTGGGCTGATCTGAGGGGTGATGAAATGGCTATGGCAGTAAAGGATAATCGCAATGTTAATTTCATTCCCCCAAACCACCCGAGAAGGTCACCTGGATTTTGAATCCAGTTGTCTATTGTTAGTGCGGAAACAAACAGTTTCAAAAGAAGATATCAGGAACCCACAGTTTCCTTGTGCTTCATTTCTCTTGCTGAGGGTACAAATAAACTTTAAAATTTACTTTTCACTTAAATTCACTAATCCAACGATTTGTTAATGGTGACAAATGGAAATACAGATTGATATGTTCTAAGTGTGTGAGTGTTTCCTAATTGAAAGGAAGTCAAATGTTTGTGGTTAAGGGTTTTTTTTTTTTTTTTTTTTGAGACATAGACTCCCTGACAGTCTTAAGTGTAAAACACTGAAACAAAAACTGATGTCTCTATGTCTTATCTTCAGTTACTGGAAATAACTTTGACGTGTGTGAAGCAGCTGAACACATAATCAAGGGCTCCTTTGTTTTCTCAACACGTTTTCATTACCTTTCAAGTAGTACACACTTTCCCTCTAGTGATTGAGAATTGTTCAGTATTTAAAAAGCTCATTCAACTACATATTTTTAAGTCAAAATTTTAACATTTTGCTAGGGTTAACGTTAAGTATATTTACATACCCCAAAACATATGTTCGTATGATTTCTGACCAAATTAATGAATTTGCCAAAATACAGTAGTCAGATAAATATTTTTAAATCCATTAACTTATGTAACTCTGAATCCAGTTTGATCCAAAGAGTTGTCTTTATAAGAGTATCTGACCAAAATGCAATAAAATTATCAAATTGGAAATATGATGTGTATCAATGTATAACATTCTAATGCATTATACTATGAATTCTACTCACAATATTTATTATGCTTTTACAAATATTAAATTAATTGCACTATGCCTTTTGATAGGAAAAAGTGGAATACAACTGGTTTTAGAAGTCAGTTCAGAGTTTAGATATAACATTTTGAGAATTTGCTAATTGAAATATTCAGAAATCTAAAAAAGTACTCCAAGCTGATGTTTGATTAACTAAAAAATATGCCTTGTAGATATTAGTCAATTTGTTTTTCTTGTAATATTGCTTAACAGTTTTGGTATGTATAAGTTATTTTGGGAAGAGAGAAAACACTGAAAAGTTTCTTTTTTTAATAAACTCCAATTCTCAGGAGAGAGTAGGAAGTACAGTTTGCAGAATAGTATAAATTAGTGACTGACTGAAGGGTAATATGGGAATTACACCTTGTTATATTCATGCTGTTGTATTTGAGAAAGTCTGAAGGGTTCAGTGGTTTATAAAACTATAACATGCAGTTGCTGTACAGTAAGTGTATCACATTTCAATTTTTTTACTGTTAATTTTTATGTCTTAAAATTTATTTTAATATTTTTAATTAAAGAATACCAAATAATATACTAGTATTTACTATCCTTTTTCCTTCAGAAAGTAGAGTATACTTTTATAAAGTAGCTGTTCTTTCCATCATTCATTTATAGAAATAATTATCTGAATATCATAAATCATATAATGGTAATCATATTAAAAATTTCATATTAAAATGCTTACAGATATGTTTAAATTTTTCATGTAACATTTGGAAATAAAACTTTCTTTTTCAGTACTACTGCTGGATTCTAAAGCACAACAAACAGAGTTGGAATGGATTTCCTCTCCACCCAATGGGGTACGTACTTTTACTCATAAAATACCATCATTTATTCTTTAAAGTAAGAAACAAAATCTCTCTCTGTTCCCCAGGGGAATTATTCACGTTCTTATATTTAAATTGTTTTAAATTGAAACATGTTGTTCAGTGTTTTGTTGTGTTATGAGACTTGATTTCTCTCAGTAGATAAAACATATTTAGAACTTAGGGAAATGGGGAAAAATATCCCTATAACCATAGCTTTTGAGTTCTTATTGTGAGTGGAATCATACCTCAGAGTCTAGGCTATAAATACTAGCTAATTACAGGGGACATTCCCTTGACAAACTCACTTAAACCTTTCTTTTTTTGTTGTTGTTGTTGTTGCTTTTTACTTCTGTAATATAATCACCAGATAGGTTGTGTGTAATTCTTTAAAATAGTAAGTAATCTTTTATCCTTTTTAAAAATTAGTTTCACCATCTTTCATAACATACTCTAAAATGTAACTAAAAACGTAACATGTTGAACACTGAGGCATAAGATTTGCTGTAAAAATTATCCATATTTATATCATATGATATCTGCTGTTATTAATCTGTAGTGATGGCAGAATGACATATTACTGTAAAAAGTCTGCTACAGTAAATGTAACAATAAAAATCCATCAGAACAGGAATAAACCTTAAAAATGTTGACATTTTAAATATATTTAATATATTTAGAAAAAACATTTTTTACATTTTGTTTACTAGCCATGGTTTACTGTCTTAATTCTAATTGTGGGATAGGGCACATTCTTCATCCCTTATTAAGGCAAAGTGCTCTGAGAAAGGAGAACATACAATGTTACTTAAGTTTGCTTCACCACATGAGGAAATCTGGAATCAAAAGAGCTTGAATTCTAAGGATATAAAAACTGTTAGATACTGCAAATAGAAGAATGAAAGTCTGAAAGGGATTTTTTAGTAGAAGAACAATATCATAAAATCAATAAGTCTTGAACTGAAATTTAGTTTTAAGAATGCACAATGTGGACAATTTTAATCTGCCTAAAACATTCAGAGTTTTCATTACATTAATTTTTGAGAGATTGCTTTAGATCATATTTCAGTTATTTTTACTAGTCACAATAAATTATGAAAAAGTGACAAATATTTCATGATTAATATAAAAGTACACTGAGTTTGAGGTATGAATGTAGTACTTTCCTGAAAGTGAAGTGGTTTCCCTGAGTAAAATAATATTCATAATAAAAAAGAAAGATATTAATGATTAAAAATGAAACACATTTCTTTCCAATAACAGATTTAGTATATTTTCTACCATTCATCAATTAAAACAAAATAAAGATAGAACATAGTTTTCTCCCTGAGGAGAAGTAAACTGTTATATGATTGTAGTATTTCACTCATGTAATGCACAAAATCATTATATGACTTTCAATGTTATCTTGGGCTCAAATGGGCATTTTATCAGTCCAGAGCATCTTGGGCTAATAGTTAAACATATATGGCAGTAGGAATCAACAAATATTATTAGAACATGAGATTGACAATATTTTTCCATGTATGACACAGATTGATTCAAATGATTAAATAGAAAAATGGAAAAATATTGTTATTAACACATAAGTTTTGAAAAAAAATATTTTGCAAGTATGCTATAAAAATGCAGTGCCTAAAGTAAGACACCTTTCCCAATAGTGTCATTTGTGAAATGACTGCAGTTTTAGATTATAAAGCAAGAGTTGCTTTAAATGTATTTATGTAGTCTCTCTATTTGTTACTTACATCACAGTTTTCTTGAAAATTTCTCCTCAGAAATAAAGCAATTTAAATGCAAATTTTAATTAATTGAGCCTCATATGAAATAAAGTTAATTTTTCATGCATATATTAAAAATATTCTTGAGGTAGATATAGGAATTTTTGGAATATATTGCTTCTTAAGTTAGCCTTAGTTTCTGCAAACTGTGGAATTGTCAAAAAGAGTAAACTTATCTTTGAGGATTTTTCTTTTTTTGGTAGATTAACATTACTAATCTTACTTCATTTGATAAATTTAATCTAATCAAGAGACCAAACTCTACTTATCCAAATCTATAAATTTTGTATATTTGGCTTAATGCCAAACAGAGTATAGGCAACTAACTGAAACAAAGAAAAAAAATGTGAGTACTGTTAACTACTCAAACAAAATTTGTGCTAAAGAAGGTGCAGTATGAAAATTGGATCTTTACTATATATGAAGACCTTTGGCGATACTAGCCTGCCACAATAAAATTGTAGCTAATATTATAGAACTATTACAAGAAATTTATAAATTGTAATGTATTGCTATTTTGTCAGTTCTGTTAATTTCCTAAGAACAGTTTTAAAAGTAGATAATAATATTATATAGAGCAATTAAATTGATACACTAATCATGTTTAACAAATAAAACTCATTATCAAATACTTGTTATATTATTTTCCCATCTTTTCTTGAAATAATAGTTTAAATAGTACATCCTAAGTGATTTTGGACTTGCGTACTATTATAATTTTGTACTTGACATGTGTGATTGCAGAAATTAATACAAGTAGGTGCATTTCAGTATTAAGGTATCATAAATGTAAAATAGAAAATTTCCCAATAAGAGTAATAAATAACAGAAACTATTCTTATTCTAGGCTTTTAAGACTATTAGATAAAATGAATTCTTTACTGTTGAGCACTAGGTAATACTATATATGGTTCAACAATCTTTGAAATTGTTACTAAACTGCCTGTTCTTTTTGTTTTTTGGTGAAAACATAATTTTGGTTGGTTTGTAGTATATATTGTATCAGAATATGAATAGACATTTTTAAACTTCTGATGTTTCCTGACAGAAAGCATATTACAAAATGAGGTACAACTTACTGATTTGTCATGTCTATTGAAAACAATTTTTATAAAGACGAATCACTTTTGGAACTATTTATTTATGGTTATGTGGCTTTATGTACAATATTAAAACAGTACTTCAATATATAAACAACTCTGTAAAATGCTACTCCCTTATAGCTCATTTTGAAAAGATTGTAATATATCTCACCTTGTAAATAACATGTCATTGAATACGTTTATATTTCACTTCTCTTGGCATTTTTCTCCCCCATGTTTTTAGGTAATTTGTAAGTTGTAATATAATATGGCCACTTAAAATGTCAACTGAGTTTTCAGAAATTCTGCCATGCATCCAAGTGTATATACTTTAAATGGTAATTTAAATAATTGTGAGTCTTAGTCTATAAAAATTGTAATCTCAGTGGAGAATACAGACATAAGCAAACATGCAAAAAGAAATGCTAATATACTAGCAAACAGATATTAAACAAAATGAAATATTTATTGTATGTTCAAACAAAGCAAGCAACATAAGTGATGTTCCAAGCTGAAGTGGAAATCCTTCTTTTCTCTGGTTTGCAGTGTTTGTTGAGATAGGAATCAACATAACACTTTCAATGATCCACATTTGGGATATAGTTCTTCCATGCATTTTGAAAAGCAGCATGTTATCTTTTTGTTGTTGTTGTTCTGAATAACTGATGACCTTTTTTTTTTTTAATTTTTACAGTGGGAAGAAATTAGTGGTTTGGATGAGAATTATACTCCAATAAGAACATACCAGGTGTGCCAGGTCATGGAGCCCAACCAAAACAATTGGCTGCGGACTAACTGGATTTCGAAAGGCAATGCACAAAGGATTTTTGTAGAATTGAAATTCACTCTGAGGGATTGTAACAGTCTTCCTGGAGTACTGGGAACTTGCAAGGAAACCTTTAATTTGTACTATTATGAAACAGACTACGATACTGGCAGGATTATAAGAGAAAACCTCTATGTAAAAATAGACACCATTGCTGCAGATGAAAGTTTTACCCAAGGTGACCTTGGTGAAAGAAAGATGAAACTTAATACTGAGGTGAGAGAGATTGGACCTTTGTCCAAAAAGGGATTCTATCTTGCCTTTCAGGATGTAGGTGCTTGCATAGCTTTGGTTTCGGTCAAAGTATACTACAAGAAGTGCTGGTCCATTATTGAGAACTTAGCTATCTTTCCAGATACAGTGACTGGTTCAGAATTTTCCTCTTTAGTTGAGGTTCGAGGGACATGTGTCAGCAGTGCAGAGGAAGAGGCGGAAAACTCCCCCAGGATGCACTGCAGTGCAGAAGGAGAATGGTTAGTGCCCATTGGAAAATGTATCTGCAAAGCGGGCTACCAGCAAAAAGGGGACATGTGTGAACGTAAGTAATATGTGCTCTTATGATTCTTTGAATTTTTTACTACTTCAGATGTCAAACATTTTAAGTAATAATAATAATCATTCAAATAAATAAATCTGCTCTATATAATCTGTTCAATTCAGTAGATCTGACACAAAGTCACTATCGGACTTAGCAAATGCCTGGTGTGGTATCTGCACTAATGATGTGTTGTAAATATTGGTGACAATGATATTTGTTAAAAAAAAATTAATTTGTCCTGATATGAAACTCAACAGTTTCACTTTTGGCTATGGGGCTTAAGACAGGAGACCAGATAGGTGGACTAGAATTAGGAATATTAATGTGACATTAATAAGGATTTAATGAAATGTGATTTCTCCTGTTTTTAATGAGTGAAAAATAGAAGTTCAACTGGACTGCTAACAAGAGCTCCACAGATAGGCATGGCATAAAATAATATCTTTTCAAACTTTAGAAATGTTTATTATAAATAATATAACTTTGATAAAAACTCATTATTTTTCACTTTATAAGTCTGCATTTACTTCTATCAAAGATGTATTTCTTTACTGGACTAGAAGTTAAAATGAGTGCTAACATGGGCGACATTTTTGTGAAAGTGAACCAAAGTGAAGTTTTAATTATCTCTGTTTATCAGATGAATGTTCTTTATTTATTTTTAGACAATACTAGCATATAAATTACTAAATCTTTTTCTTTCCTTTGTAAAACAGGCTTTTCTCTTATATAGAATTATGTGGTCAACTGGTCATTATTTTTCATTTTAAAGCAATGCCACGTAAACCTTCCATATTGATATTATTCTACATGTAGGTCCTGAAAAAATCTTACTATAAAATTATATTACTTATATCACATATGACTTATAATATATAATACATCACCAAAATAACTTTTGTATATTTTTTATAATCCTATAACAGCAGCCTATGAGGTAGTTTAGAGGGGACTAGAACTAATCATACCTATTATAACTGAATTTGCTTGATAACATTATTTTCAGACAGTGTATTCTGTGCTTTGCATATTAGCTTACTTAATGAGGTAGGTATGATTATCATGTCTATTGTAGAATGTAGAAAGTTTTCTCTAAGAAGGGTTAACTAGCTTGCTTGGCATTATATTAGTAATATTTGCCTTTCCTTACATTCAGAGTTAAGGCATTCTGACTCTAGGGCCTGGGCTTTTAGCAGCAAAATCACTATTGTTTCTAAGAAGATTCCTAGTGAATATTCTTTTTCATTGCTGAAGTCAAATGTCTCACATGTAGCAATGTTGTGCCCCATATATCATATAAAAATCATGTTGTTTCCCTATAAATTTTTTTATTTTACTGAAATAACTGAAGAAATAACAATTTTAAAATGTGTTTAAATCTGTGATATCCCAAACAGTCACATATAGCTCTTGGCACTTTGGAAAGTAGCTCCTCTGAATTCTGATGTGTTGTAAATATGAATTACAAACTGGATTTCAAAGGCATACTACAAAACAGGAATATAAGATATGTCATTAGTAATTTTTAAAAAAAATGTTTACTGCAAGCTTAAGTCATATTTTAGATACATTGAGTTAAATTTAACATAATATCAAAATTAATTTCAACTGTTTCTTTTTATTCTTTTCTTATTTTAGCTACCTGAAATTCAGAAAGGACACACATTGCTCACATTATATTTCTCTAGGAAATATAAAACATTTTTAGATAGAGTAACTGCAAATATATTTTCCATACTGTTTGAAGAGTTAAATCCTTTATTAGGATGGTTGCTAAACATAGAAAGTACTGTGGCTCAGAACTCAGTTATTTTTTGTACTTTATGTGACAATGTAAAGTGAACTCTAAGCAAAGCAAATAGAGATGTTGTAGGTTCAGGTCTCGTAGAACAGCTTAGCAGAATCTTTTCGTACCCCTTGAGGGAGTCAAATCTAATTCTCACTGTCTTATTTCTTGGCCCCTCACTGATAGTATTTTTAATCTAGTGGAAAAATCCTTCAGGTCCTATAGCATATGTAGAAATCAGTACTAGGAGGTAGAATGCTATTGCACAGGGTATGGATAAAAGTATTTCCACTGAACAAATTCTTGCTAGTGTTCTAATCATTCAGTGAAAGGTTTATTGACCCATTCGAAGTTACTTGAAAGTGATGGTGGTTTCAAGGGTAATAGTTATTTCAAAATTTTAAGAACACTACTACACTTTTGTTGTAAAAGCAGCCAGTTTTAATATTTTGCAGATCTTACTTAATGTGGAAATAGAATTTAAAAGTTTTTCACATTTAAAAAATGGAAAAATAAGAAAAGAACAGATATACATATAGAAGTACAAAATTAAATTTGCTTAAGAACAGAATAGGAAATAACATCAAAGGTCTTGCTGGTTTAAAATTTAAATGTTATAATGAAAATCATAGTAATTTTTTGTTTCATTTTGTGCAATTTAATTCCAGTGAGTTCTACATTTATTTTCCAAGAAAAAGCAATCAGGAAGTGTGTGAGTTCTATACATTTAAGTAGAAAATTTAATAAGAAAAAGGCTTTAACCACAATAAACAGATATATTTACTATTAAAATAAAAGTTCCCAATTTCTTCCAAATGAGCAAAACCATTTCTTTAAAAGTGGTAGTGTTAAAATTAATTGTTTTAGTTTTAAGAATTGAAAACACATTTGAATACCAAGATTATTGCAAGTTATATGATGTACCTAAACAAATAAACTAAAATTATTCCACTGCCATCTCCATGAACCCTGCCTTGGAAAAGATGGAATTAGGTATTAATAGTGTCTATTTAAAAAAATGATTAAAGAAGGCAAGATGCCTCCTATGGTCTCTTATATGTACATTGCTGTAAGTCAGGTAAATTGTTTATGACATAACTTTCTTAATTTTTTAGATGTGGTGATGTTGACAAAGGAATTAAATACCTTAAACTTAACTATGGAACCATGTTCATTTGCAAAAGCACTTCTCTCCCTGGCATAATTCCAGTGCATTGCTGTAAGAGTGCTTGTCTCTGGATTCAATCCAGGCCTGCCTTTATAATATTCCTCCTGTTTCATTTCAATGATTCTGTTAAGAGTTTGAAAACAAATCCAGTACCATATTGAGGAAAACTAATGTTTTGAGAGAGGATGCTGGTGAGTCCCTAGCCAAACAAGGGTGGTTAGTCACTTAAAGGCAAGTTTATCTGGGCACTTCCTGATGTGGTAGCCCATTGTATGTTTGATAAGAGGATAATATGAAATATGAGTAATGATGAAAACTGATAACAATTTTGATCGGTTGATATGATTTTTGTTTCATGAGCTTGAAAAAATAACTCAGTTTTAAAAGCAAATTATTTCTCAGGTCTTGTAATTCTTAAATATAATGCTTTCATGAGAATACATATTCACAGTAATTTTTAAAATATATAATTCCAGTTAGTAGGCTTTTATTGTCACAATTTATTTTGAAAAATTTACTTTTAAGTTGCAATGTCTATTTAAACTAGCCAATATATTTTCCTAGATTAAAAATGTGATTCTTTAAAAATATAGAGCACATTATTATGTTTTACATATACAAAAAAGTTTTGAGAATACTAATAAAATTGTATAATGAAATATATTTTAAAATTTTATAATTTCTGTATCACTTTATTCAACTTAAAAATTAGAAAGGTGTTTTGAGATGTGTGGAGCTCACGATTATGACTTGGATTTGTGTAAGAAATTCAGTGTATGCTGAACAAACATGTTCATTTTCTCATTTAATCCTTATCACATCATTAAGAGATGGAAAGTTTTATGTTTTTCTCTTTCTTTCAATATATGAAGGAATCAAAGCCCAGACATTAATAAGTAATATAATTAGATGAGAATTCAGAATCCTGATTGTCAATTTGTCTTTTTTCCCCACTGTACTATACTGCTACTCTAAAATTTTCTCTGGAGTTTTCCAGTTATATCTTAGTTACTGAACAACTGATGAAACATTATTTTAAGTAGGGTAACTAAATGCCCAATTTGCCTGGAATAATTATTTTACTTGTCATAATTGCTTCTTTTCAATTTTAAATGTGCTTTTTCTGATGAAATGATAAAATATATCATTTAACTATAAAAGTTAAGGATGTAATGTAGTTTCATGCACATATTCCAGAACATAGAAATGTGATTCACTTACTGTATTTATTGCTCAATTTTAAATTTTCTGAAAAGTAAAGTACAGAAATTTCCTTTTTAGTGATTTTATGCATATAGATGAATAATTTTCAGTTTAAGGATTTTACTTGATAGTCACTAATTACTTTCCATTAATAAGTTAGCAGTTCTACAAATATTTTAATGTATAATTGTGCACACATTGCATTTATAATTCTATAAATTAAAACCTGCATTCAACCTAATAGCCGTAACAATATTTAAAACCTGTTTCTTGATTAGATATTTGGAAAATCATTCTTATTTTTTATAGAAAAGCAACATGTAAATTATAACACCAGTTTTTATGATAACAAACAAGTCTTTAATTAAATAACATATACTGAAATGGAAGATAACCACAAGGTGAATGTGAGTTTTTTAAATAGAGTTTTAAAATTCGGTCTCCACAACTTACCAGGTACATAAAGTAGGACAAATTCTCTAAACTTTAATTTCTTTAAGTATAAAATGGGGCTAATAAAAATAGTACCTCCCTCACAGCATTCATGTCAGAATTTAATGAAATAATACATGTTAAAACTCTAAGAATAGTATCTGGGACATAGCAAATAATCAATGAATACTTGCTGTTATCTTATTATTAATAATGCAACAAGGAGTTTGCTAAGTAATCTCATAGTAATGAGTGAATGAGTATGTATCTTATAGACCAGAAATAGTTAAATATCCTTTGAACCAATAATCTGTCTCAGTTATTTTACTTAGGAGGACATTTAAATAATAGAACTTTTGACCTAGGCTTTTTTTCTCTCCAGCAATGTGCATATCTTCAAGTATTGGAAACAATTGAAATGTTAGAAATTAAGGTATATCACATTAATTTAGTTCAGTTCTTAAAATATCAATACTGCCTATCAACGATAGGAATTTTGAATTGTCTTTTTAATAATATCAACAAAAAGAAAATAAACTTCTGCATTTATTGATATTTAGAGTCATGCATAATATACCCAGAGAAAAAAAATGGGTAATAAATATAACAATAAATATGTTAGAGAGGGTGGGATTGTGAGTGATCTTTTGTTCTTTCAAAGATTTTAAAATATGGAGAAAATTAATTCTTATCTTTTACAATTTAATTTTTAGTTATAAATAACCTGATAGTTCATACAAATACAAGATGAATTATACCTTCAAAGTATGGGTTTTCAAAATTATATTAGCTTCTGTATAAAACAGATAATGGAGCATAGTAAATGTCAAGCATAATTTAAACAATATGAAAGGCTAGCATTTCAAAGCATTTGATAGTATTTTATTCATTTGGTAGATTTTATTCATTTGATCATTAGTTATTAATAGATAGCAAGTCCTATTTGAACTCCTCCACGTGTATTAATAAATTTAATCTTGGAGGCAGGTGTCACTAAGTCATTTTGTAGGCATTATCATTATCCAAGTATAAAGCATTACTTTAATTGAAGTATTAATAAAATACCTCAATAGTATATAATAGGTTACATACATCACCTGTATGATGTATGTAAACTTTTTTATTTTTTGGTACTGGGGATGAAATTCAGGGGCACTGGGCCACTGAGCCACATCCCCAGACCTATTATGTATTTTATTTAGAGACAGATTCTAACTGATTTGCTTAGCACTTTGCTTTTGCTACGACTGGCTTTGAATTTGAGATCCTCCTGCCTCGGGCTCCCAAACCACTCTGATTACAGGTGTGCATCATCACATCAGGCTAATTTTTTTTTTTTTTAATGTAAAGAAACCAAAGCATACTGAAGATGGGTTAAGTACTGACTCTCACAGAGTGGCATCCTGCTATTCAATCAAGGTGTTCTGGCTTCATAATCCTTAACCTGTGCCCTGTTTTTTTGTAGAGGAGTGTTTTATCTATTGCAGATACTTGTAAAAATATAATTTCAGAATATCTAGAAAATAAGTGATACTAACCTGAACATTTTCTTTCATTATTGTTTCAACATTTTTGTCTCTGTCTTAACTAATATTCTAACTATTTTATCTGCTTTTTCATTTTCTTTCCTATTCCAGTTCTTTAAGTGGCAGTCAAAATATACTTTGTAAATCACAATATAAATGAGGTCCTTTTATTATTGAGAAAATGCCATCCACTTAATTGCCCACTGAATTCACTATTTTTTAGGTTGGCTTTCAGATCCTTTCATCTTGACCCCAGCTGCATATTTTCCTTCAAGTCCTTTCTCCTCTACCTGTCAATGGCCTTCTTTTACCTTAAGCCCACTTGTAGATATTTCTGGGGTGCCACATTAATTAATATTTGGCCTCTAAAAATCAGGAAAACAAATTAACTCCTATGCTTCTTATGATCACTTACCGTACTGAAATCCTGCTTCCTGGGAGAAGCTTTCCTGCCTTCTGCAGTTACTTCTTGTCTGTATTTTGGTGGTTATGGTTAGTACTGATCTTCTGGGTCTTACCGTGCCTTTATTATTTTCTACATCCATACCTTATGTTGTGGTTTCCGGACAAAACCCACCAGGGTAGCTTAGGTTAAAAATTTAGATCTTTCAAATTCAGTGCTATTTATACCCGGTTTGATAATATTTCCTTTTGAATAGTTATTCTCCACCCTCTCCCCATGGCAATAATGACATGGTATTACATTTTATTCATATGTACTTCCCTGTTACACTATATAAGCTTTGTGACACCCCAAACTTAAGCGTTCTACCGACACAACACAGTAGTGCAATTCCTTGAATGACCTTAATCTTCTAATAAGTGTTCATCAAATTTCTTAATGTTTACTCATATACTACCCACTGAAAAGGCAAATATTTTCTTACTCCCGTTTCCTGTCATTAATTTACTCCTGTACATGGCTGTTCTCTAGGAGTTGTCTTAAACTTTGGGATCACAAGAACTCTCCATTATGTTTCATTTTCATTGTCACATAAAGCAGGATGATGTGCTCAGAGTTACAAATATGGACAACACACTGATCCAGATTTGAGAAACTTATTTCTATGAAAATAACTGTTTTTCTTCATTGTTTTGTACCATTTCCTGTCTCTGCCTTTTTGTCTGTCTTTTCAATTTCTCCACCTCCCTCCTGGAATGAAATGAGAAGTATTTCACCCATTTTGTATGTCTTGAGAAACAAAGAACCAAGAGTTTGAGAACATTTTCTAAATCAAGGAAGTCTGGAGAGCTGTCTGTATTTCTTACCTGGAAAAATAATTTTTTATCTAAAATTATATTCTTTTGGTTCTGCATTGTGTATCACAAACATTTGAATTGAAAAACAAACAAAAATAGAAACAAAATTTAGAAATCATTCCCTAAGCTAATACGATATTCTTTTCTGTAAATTGAAAACCATGTATGTTTCATTATATGTCAAAATGCATCTCTAGTTTGAATTATACCTCTATTACCTTTATAATTTTCCCCACTCTTCTTTAAATTATCCACATTCAGAAGCTCCTAGTTGTCTTAAGGCATTTTTGAATCTGTAATGGATCTGTAGCAATGTTACCTCCATGGTCCAGGCCCACAGACATCTATTCCAGAAGCAACTGCTCTTATCAGTTTCTTTTGTACTTTCCAGAGACAGCTGCTCATATATTTTTATAAATGTAGGGAAATATAATTGAGATACTTACAAGTAGAATCATTTCACAATTTTCTTTCAGACATTGTATGAGTCTTAACATTATCCTATTTTTTTTTTACTTATCTTCAGTTATTTTTTATGTACCCACAATAGGTTGAGTATGGTAATCAATCAGTAAATAAAGAAGAATAGAAAGAAGCATGAACCAATAAAAGGCAGGAGAAAATAAGGAAGGAAATGTGAAATTATGTGTCTGATTTAGTTTTCTTTAATTTATGATTATTATATGACTTTGAGCATTTCTAATTAAGGTGACATTAGCAAGTATATGGTCATGTTTTATATTTCTAGTGGAAATTTAAATTATCTTTAATTCCTGCCAGGTGGTATCATAGTATAGATCAAATATTTTGGATTTAATTTGATTTTTATATATAATTTACTGAAATTTCCTCTAAGACAATTATTACTAGTCTATAAAACATTTTATTGAAAATGATTTTGTCTATATAGAGCTATAAAATATAGTTATATTGTGCTAAAATAATATTTTCATGAAGAAATGTAATTTGGCTATATATGTGATATTTTCCTCTATGAGTATAAAATATGATATAAGAATCATAGAAGAAGATTTCAGAAAATCATTTATTTCAATTTCTCTCATATATACTATTTTAAATTAACACATCACCTGCAAAATAACTCATACATTTAATTTTATGAACTGGATTCATATCCTCATTAGTTGTTTATGTAAAGACAATATGTAAAAAGTAAAAGGTCATATACACATAAAATTTAAGGTTTTATTTAAAACATTTCAACTTGGAGTTTAGGTAAAATTAATGATTTATAGACATTTTTATTTTCCTTTTGTACCAATGTTATAAAGTTTGTTAAAAGTAATCTACATGTCACAATGCAATAGTAGTCCCAAATGACAGCCTTTCCTAGGAACCGAACTTTGGTTCATTCACTTAAATTACTTACTTTTGGCCATGAGTGTTATCTCTTGTCTCTAATGTATTAGCAAATTAGGTAGCTTTGAACGGTCATATACTATGCTGGCTCTATATCTTGCAACATATGTCACCTAGTTAAGTCCCTCACCTCTGGTCATGTTAGCCTTTGACCTGCAATAAAATCATTACCACTGAATTATAACTTTTTTTTTAAGAGAGAGAGAGAGAGAGAGAGAGAGATTTTTTAAAAAAAAAAAAAATATATATATATATTTAAGTTCTCGGCGTACACAACATCTTTGTTTGTATGTGGTGTTGAGGATCGAACCCGGGCCGCACGCATGCCAGGCGAGCGTGGTACCGCTTGAGCCACATCCCCAGCCCAGAATTATAACTTTTTGTAGAAAACCCAAATCTGTGGAAAGAAGTACCATGGTGCTTTTATCAGTAAAGTATAAGGTTGATCACATATAATTTTAATTACATATCTTGCATTTATTATTATTAAAGTTGAATGATCAATGATCTTTTATATTGGTATAAGCTCCTTTACTTTTTAAGAACATTTACAAAAAAGACAGGGCATGAGAATTAGAATAGAAGTGGATAGAGTAGAGTGCATCTAAAGAATGTGCTTAAATTAGTAGTTAATAGATGTAATAAAAGTTTATTTTGAGAAAATAAGTGAAAGATTAGTAAGCTCACTATATGACTTTATATTTACCAGTGATTTATATGTACTGTGTCTATTTTAATAGTAGTTTACTACTATTATCTAAAATACTTCCTATGTAGGTAATTATACCTAATGACATTAATTACATTAAGTTAAAATAATAGGTTAAACTAATAAACCTAGTGGATTTTTAGAATTCTTTTTTATATCCACTTTTAACAAAGGGAAATAAATTATGTTGCATAGTGTTCCTAATTAAGTTGATATTTTCATATAACATAGTTTTATCCTTCCAAAGAAATAGGAAGTAGGATACACTACTTACCCACTGAAATATCACACATTCTTTTTTAACAAAGATGCTTTATGACGTACACGTGCTATTTAAGGATATATTTTCTTACAAGAAAATTAGAATTATAAATTCTTGGAATGTAAGTGTATATCATAAAAGATAAATTAGAGGGTTTTATTTTTTATTGTCTTTTGTTTTAAATCAATGGGACGACTAAAATCCTCAAATATAGTTCTAATAATTCATCCATGAGAGTTGCAAAATTAAAATCACAGATTTCTCTTTCTGTTTTTTTGTACTTCACCATCTCAGTTCTATACAATAAAAATATACATACACACATATACACATAAGCACACATATAAATATAAACATGTATACATGCATACATAACATATAAACCTTCATATACACACAGATACACACACTCAGCTATGCCCATTAAGAGGAAATCTTACCTGAAAATTATGGAATAAGGAAACAAAGTTTATTTTTCTCCTTGACCCATTTTTAAGTTTCTAAATTACTATTCACTAATCCCTTAATTTATAAATGCTTAAACAGTTGAGATTTTCTTCTCTGTGAATGTCATAATTCAACAATTACAAAGAGACTAAAAAGTCTTATGGAATATTCTTGAATTATTATACATTTAAAGAAAAAAGAAAATAAAGTCACCACTATAATTTCTTTAAATTTGGCTTCAAAAGGCCAAAAATTTACAAATACCTTTTTATTGTGGTAGCTGCTTACAGGATATCTTTATAATATGTAATACTTGAAGACTGTGTCTTAGAATAGAAGATAAAGTAAATTCACTCTTTTACTTATGCTATATTTCTGTAATATTTTAGATATGAGGAAAATGGATTTTAGCAATAAATACATGATTTGAATACTGTGGAAATTGTGTGTAAATATATTTTAAAATGAGAACATTGAATACCTCTTACCTTTCAGTAACCTGGGGTTTGAGCAGGAACAGTCTGCTGCTTAACCTGGCAAGTTTTGAATTGAATCCCTCTGAGAATCCTTCAGACTTTAGCCCCTTAGCCCTTAAAAGGGCAAATGGACAATTCTGCTAAATATGTTTTACCAAACTGATCCTTAAAATTAGCACCTAGTAAGCTTAGACATTTATGTGGGAGCTGGAAAGCATGGGGCTCCAAGTTTATATTGAGATGATTATTCTCATTTTCTGAAGGAAAACTGGCAGGAGCTTTTAAAGTTTATTATAGGCCATACTGTGCCTGAATTCCCCCCGCCCCACGTTAATTATACAAATCAAATTGAGATTTCTAATTGTATTCCAATAAAGTATAAAATTACAGAATAAAAAATATATAGGAGAACTGTATTTTTCAGGGATGAGCATAATGATTTGGTAATTTTTCCACTTTGAAAACTTCTTAGGTATGATAGTGTTGCCACACTAAATTCAAACAGCTGTTTTGGGGACTTTCAAGATTATTTGTGGACTGCTTATGTACCTAGGCTTCTTTTTAATATAGCTTGCCTGTCATTAAGGTAAAATGGAATTTATTTTCCATTCCTGCTCCCTCTAGTTAGTTCGTTTGTTCCTTCCTTCCTTCCTTCCTTCCTTCCTTCCTTCCTTCCTTCCTTCCTTCCTTCCTTCACCTCCTATTTTCTCCCCTTGTTCTTTCTCTGCATATTCTCTAACAGTGTTTTAGACTTTGGCAATAGCTTTTTATTTACTCACACTATTCCTTGTTTAAAACTTTTTAGAATATACCTTTCCATCTATTAAATGGATTGAAATAGTAAAAGTACATCTACCTTTTCCATTATTTATGTTTATTTATTGAAACATAAGTTTGTAGCTGGTAGCATTTTATCCTTTTGCTTACCTTACATGACAGCCATCTAACATATTCAGTGTGATGCATATTAATAGTTAAGAGAAGTGATTGAACATTACTAATAACTCTTATTCTTTATCATTGCAAAGTTTTGATCTAATGATGACATATATCACAGTTTGCTTTATGTTTTCTAATACATTTTTTTGGAAGTACAAGAGATTAAACCCAGGGTACTTTGTCACTGAGCTACATTCCTGAACTTCTTTTTATTTTTTATATTGAGACAGGGTCTTACTAAGTTGCATAGAGTCTTGCTAAATTGCTGAGTCTGGCCTAGAACTTGCAGTCCTCCTGCCTCAGGCTCCCAACTCACTGGGATTAGAGGAATATGCCACTGTTCCCAGCTCCAATAGAATTCTTAATTAGGTATAATAAGAAGTGCAGTTTTTACCTCTTTAAATCAATAGCACTGTTCATGATTTATAAAACCTTCTGAATTTAAAAATAAAAGAGTTTAATAAAGGGAAAATGAAATGATAAATTAAAAAAAAAACATCACCAATCACAGTTGAATTCTGACCTGTTTTGTAGAGTTAGTAACTAAACCACACTTGATCAGTGCTGAAGTTTAAAATCCCTTTTGTAACATTACGACCGTGACTGTATAATTTCAGAATGACCATCCTTAGTTCCTTAAAGGAATGCAGTCAGTTATACCTATGAGTGCTAAGAGTTCTTAATCCTTATTTATTCAAAAACGTGTAGAATTTACATTATGTAATGTTTAAGTTAGAGAAAGAAAAGCAGAAACTTATGATAAGAAAGAATGTAGTAATAATTTAAAGGTTTTTGCTTCTGGAAAGTCAGATTAGGGGTGAATGTGTAAGGAACAAGGTTAGAATACTAACACAACTTGTTCTGATCTTTAGTTTTTAAGGATTTTCTGTCGTAGTGTACTCTGTTGCAAAGAAAGCAAACTACATGTTACATTTGTAACAGAGCATAAATATTCAGGAGCCTATAAGTAGAGCTTGTTTAAGCTCTATATGATAAAAACAAAAACTAAGTTTAGGCTGACTTTAAAATTTTTTTTTTAGTTATGGGTAGACACAATATCTTTATTTTGTTTGTTTATTTTTTTGTGATGCTGAAGATTGAACCCAGTGCCTCACATGTGCAAGGCAAGCACTTTGCCACTGAGCCACAACCACAGCCCTAACTTTTTGAAAAATTAAACACTGATGTAAACCAGAATCCACGTTAAGCAAACATATTTTATTGTAGCCATTTTGTTTCCTCCTCCTCCTTCCCTCTTCTTTTTGCCATTTTCTAATTTATAAGATGAGAATAAAAAAGAAAAAAAAGAAGGAAACACATAACATGTCAACTCTTACATGTGGATAATCTGTACCAAATATAATGTACATTTTATTCATATAATCCTAAAGGGCATGGCTATTTATTATTCATTAATGTCAGTGGATAACTGATTGTCACTTGTCAGAGTAGACTCTGATGGAATATTGGCATTGATTGATGGATACATTCATGGAAATACTCATTGGCAGACTGCTTAGGTTAGTTGAACTCACACCATCCTGAACTCAAATTTGGGGGGTGAGGAATTTTATTGGTATTAGTATTTAAAAAATTGTATATAATGAATAACTCAACTGATTCTTAAGAAAGTTTAATTTTTAGTGCCATAGTTATCGCTTAGAGTTGGATTTTTAAAAAATAAAATTTCCTGGTGCCTGAGTACACATCTTAGAAGAAGACTTTTGATTGTGTTCAGATTTATAGAAAGAAAATTCTAAATAAAGATAAATTGTGTTGCAGATACAAACTTGAAATTACTAAAAGTTTTCTTGAGGAAAAGCTATTACTTCAGACAATAAAAAATGCTTTGTTGATGTATAATCTATAAGATGTTAAAAATGAAAGTAGCTATGCTCTTTCATTGCTCCTTGAACGATTGTCAGTATTGTATGTTTTCAATAACCTTACCCATCTCAGTAAATGTACTTGTTTTAGTTATAGTTGATATATTTAGAACAAGGTGTTGGCTACAGAAATTTTAATTGATAGTTGTTTTCAATCATAATTTGTTAATTTCCTCAAGCTACATAAAATATGTAGAACTATATAATCTTTTAATCGAGGCTTAGTCACTTGTATTCCATAGTAAAGGAAAGTGATCATATTAAACTCTGCCTGCATTTTAATAAAAGGTTTAACATAAGTTCAAATTAGTATATTCTTATCTTTGTTGTGAACTCTACTTTTATTTTTGCATTTCTCTTTTATAATGATGACTAGTTTATTTATATATGTGTTACTGGCTAACTCAGCAAATATTTTAGATCATACTTTGTATGGAATAAACAGTGTTGACAATTATGTATTGTAATGTTTTAGAACTTCTGAATTAAAAATCCACATATAATTCAAAATAGTCATTTTCTCTAAAATGTGTTACACATAGAGCTACTTATAAGAACTTTTAATCATTTAAGCATATGTATTTTTAAACATTGTATCAGTAGCAAATATCCAACATATTAAATTAGCTCATGGCTAACATTTGAAAGTAATGTGATTTTTCTAGCATCTTTATTCTAGAACTTTGTTAGATATTCAAGATTCTGTGTGCTTTTTATCAAATGTTCAGCAACTACACAATAGGAAAACATGGTTCTGGATATTAATAAACTATTTTTAGTTACATACATTTAAAATATGGTATCAAGAACTTAATTTAGATGAATGGGGAAGCATTTTTTCCCTACCTTCTGAAGAGTTCTGTATAATAGCTGTAAACATTAGTTAGTCATCAAAAAGAGCATGGGAGTTCGAATTTTCCATTTAGAAATATACTCTGAGATTATTTCAGGGTTAATTTCAACAGATAAATGACAAATCACTATTATTAAAATGACATTGGGAAACTGAGATGAATAGTTCAGCATTTTCTGGGCTGACATGATGTTTGCTGTCTAACTGCATCCTTTCCAATAGGTAGCAGAGAAGCAATTAAAAAAAAAAAAAAAAAAAGACATCTGTGCCAAGGTTTAGCCAGCCAAAAAGGGCAAGATCTTGTGTTTAAAAGGTAGAGAATCCAATCGATGAAAATGTCTGGATCTGTTAGCACCAATAAAGCTGAAGGCCACTGGGAAGCTCAGAGAGGGTCTTTTGTTGTAGAGATAGAAAGAAACCCAAACTATGACACTTTGTGGGGAGCAGGGTCAGCAAGGAAGATCATCCATCTTCTTCAGTGGCAGCTTTCTGTCAGATTCTAACTCCGTTTAGTGGAGGAACTAAGCCTCTACTGTTGACACCGACTGATTCTCAGCCAAGTGTAAATGAAGCTAATATTCACTGACCTTATGCATAGCAAATGAAGCCCTCCCTGTCATTTGAGAAATAATGTTATCTGACACTTCAAAAAGTGAGTGATGGACAGAGAGAGAGGAAAAGAGAAAGAGAGGGAGAATGTGTACCAGCGTGTTTCTCTGTGTGTTGGTCAAATAAGTGAGGATACGTCCTTCAGCTACTCCGTATTTTCACTTACTAATCACTGTAGCTACAGATTTACCATTTTGACATAAATTTAACTTCGTAGTGTTTTCATATACATGGAATGGCATATTACATGACAAACTTGGCCTTGCTGTAGAATAAGCTCTTGTTTAGCTTCCTCCACTCTTTACATGCAGTGTCTGGTCACAGAAAGAAAATGTTTAGTTTCTTTTAATAATAGCTATAACTTTACAGTTTCAAGTTCCTTGTTTACATTCAAAACATAATAAATCAGAATATAATAATTTAAAAAAATGGATCAATCTCATTAGAGAGCAAGACAAAGTCTGTATTTTGTTTATGATTTTTAAAGCATCGCCTAAAAGGTCCTTTTCTTTCTCTAGCTGTGTCTGGTGCAATCTAACAATTTGTTCTTCATCTCTAAATCAAGATATTCATAGTTTGCTCACTGAGGATACTAATTTTATACTATATATTTTCTTATTATGAAGGAATTTTTATTATTACTCTTTTAAAATGTTTCAAGAAAATGAGAACGAAATTCAGCAGAGTCCATAAATATCCATTACATTAATGATATAAAATAGTTGCAGTATAGTAAAGCATTACCATCGACAAAAAGGAAAAAGAGTTGTGGCAAATATGAAACAATGATTTCAAAGAATGTGTGGAATGTAAGGATTTGTGGAAAAGATAAGTTAAAGCATAGCCTTAGGTTTTCAAAGAGTTTCATGGAAGGTGATTATCTGCCATGGTGGATTTCATGAGATCATGAGAATCGCCAGAACAGATCTGCATCTAATTGACATCAATCATGTTCGGACTGAAAATAAACAGTTGTAAAATTTTTGGAATCTGTCTATTGCTTTTTTTCACCTCATCACTCTTGTTTATTTGTACTTATTAAAGGAGTGAACATGTTTCTTGTTCTATTGAACTTAAAAAGACAGCATCTGATCGGTAAGATATTTTCTTCTCAGTTCTTTTTTTACAAGTAACAAAAATCAGATGAGATCATGCACAAAGTTACCTCCTGGCAGTATTCCTAAATCTAATCATACAAAGACACTAAACATGTGTTTAGTCAATTATTCTTATTTTTTTCCACATTTTTCTGGACCTAAGCACCCTGCTGAGGAAAATGATGCTCAAAGACCAAAGAGAAATTATCTGTGTCAACAGTGACTTCACTGAATTCTTTCATATCTTTCTCTCATCAGTTTTTTATCCTTTGCAGAATTTAACCATTATCTATATAGCATGCTTTAGCATTGTGCCTTTGTTTATAAATTACATGCACTATTTGTAGAAATAGATACTAAATTTTGTCAATGGAGCAATTATTTTTGAAGCAGTATTCTGACAAAGAATAACTTAAGTATTATCACTAGTAGAGATGTTCATGGCAATGGAATAAATACAGCTGCTTTTCAGATCTTTTGAATTATAATAGTCAGTTTCTATAAAAAGTCTTTGAGGTAAATCTAATGGACACAAATACAAACATGTATACTCCAGAAACGATAAGTATCTCCTATTCTGGAGATAAAACATGGACAAGTGACTTACACAGCTTAAGTCTCCTCATAAAAACTTTGTGGAAAAGCTGTCTGATGCAAAAATATATACTTTTTGTGAATTTTTATATTACTTTACCTGCAGAAATTTAAGTGTTTCCATGATGCACAGAACAAAGGAAAAATTGGTTAAAAGCCATGGATTTTGCTTCATGGAATCATGAGTTAATGGATTTAGCCAGGTGTTTGAATCTACATTGAAAGACCAATTCTACTTTCTGATCTGCAAAAGTCATATTAGATTAGTAACACCAAGGTTTAGAAACCAAAATATCATTTCACGCTGCTGTTAAGTAAATTTCAGCCTTTTTGCCCATAGAATTTACATAGTTCAGTCCAGTTCAGTCCTGCTAACCCAGTATGCTAACCCAGTAGGGTATTTTTATGAAAATTAATGTATTATGATGTCATAAAAGCTTCCAGAAACTTTCTAAAATTATTCCATGTGGAATCATTTCAAGCAGTGGTGTTATCTCACAGGACATCTTGATTTATTCCTAGATGTATTGTTTTAAGGATCTTTAAATTTAATCAGACTATACAATCAAAGCAATTTATTCAGAGTTTATTGCAATTATTATTATAAATGATTATTAGTACAGTGACATATTTTGTTCTAACTAGCTTTAATTTCTTCTTTAATTTCTGGTGCCATATTAAGAGATTGCTATTATTTAGTAAATAAATGTATGTAAATATGAAATAATTATTCCCAACAAAGAATTTGATTCCATTTAGTTTTTAAGAAATTATTTAAGTAAATTTTTATTTTAACTTTTATGTTTTTGTATTTAAGCTATCACCTGGAAGTTATATGATATCAAA
Source organism: Marmota marmota marmota (assembly GCF_001458135.2). Taxonomy (NCBI): domain Eukaryota; kingdom Metazoa; phylum Chordata; class Mammalia; order Rodentia; family Sciuridae; genus Marmota; species Marmota marmota. Next base: position 14,342,351 of record NW_025999842.1, on the reverse strand, counting down.
ATAGACATCATGTTTATTGTTTTTACAATAATAAATGGTGCTTTATTGTTTGATAGATATGGCATGGTTTTATATTTAAATGTTAAAGTAATAATTTCACATTTAAGCCAAAATGAAAAGAAGCCAGTGTATTCCTTGGCAGGCAATTTCTATGTTTTGTTTTTCCTGTTGAAAAAGTAAAGAAAAAATGTGAGACAGATTCTTTGTAGTATAATCAATTGGAGAATCATAGAGTGAATAGTGACATCCCTGAGATCCATAGAAGTTGTTGTCTTTTTCTTTGTCAGTTTGGAGGGGAAATAAACTAGAGTTCCAGTATCTGTTCTGACTCCCCCATTTCTTCCTATTGAAGCAGTCAGGAAAAAAGCACAGGCAACAACTGCAAAGGTAACCATTTCTTGGAGGGCAGGGTTGATTTTACTTCTGGTTCTTACTGTGCTATGGGGGTCAAAGATTTCTGGGGAAGATTAACCTATGTTTGCTATCAGGAAAAGTAGGAGATTTTCCCTTTCTATACCTGCAGATCTCTGAAGTCGTGTAGATTGGAGTTTACTCTGCATTGCTTTGTCAGCATAGCTGTGGCTTTCTTTGACAAATGTAAAAAAAAAATCCTGAGATGGAAGGAATTGAGCATAAAAAAAATGCCTTCTGTAGAGAACTGGACTATAGCATATAATTTTAAAAGTTTGTGTTGTACCATATATACATGCACACCCCCCCACACACATGTGTGTGTGTGTGTGTGTGTGTGTGTGTGTGTGTGTAAGGGGTTTGTGCACGTATGTAAGATTATGCCATTTTTCTATTTAAGGAATTCAAGTCAAAATCTGTCTAAATATGTTCCAAAATAGCAATATTATGATGAGTTAAAAGTCAGCTGCAACTAAGTTTAGATGTTAGATATTTAGTTTTAGGATTTCTGTTTCCAAAATCAAAAAGAGTTGATTTTTTATTCTATCTTTAAGTAGCTGGAAGGTATATTAGGAAGTAATAGGTCAGAAAAGTAAATTATTTTATTCTGTTGCCCTTATCTTTTTTGCCAGTTAACTAAGGAACTACCCAGCTTCCTGTTTTCTTATTTGTTTCCCTCATTCGTCCTCCTTTCTTTCTCTCACTTATTTATATTCATAAATATAAATAATCATTTCAGAAACCATATAAGTATAGCCATAAATATGTAGAAAGTTTGTTCAGGTCAATAAGCTCTGCAGTGAAGTCTTCTTATATGAATTATTTTTCCTTTGTGACTTGCAATTGTCCCTTGAGTTTGCCTGTTCGGGCTGCTTCCCTTAGGCCCTCCTGTGTCCTCCCTATGGAGGCCTAATGATGATATGAAAAGAGATCAATAAGCTAAATTTTTTTTGTTAGTAAAACCATATAACTATTTTGCCATTTGAATATGGAAAAGCATTTTGCAGTTTTGTTTTCCTCTGTTGCTAGTTGCCTGCTATGTTTACTTCTTATAAATTAGTACCACAGTAGAAGTTTTCCAAGTGAAGATGACAGTGAAGTTTCCATGTACACTTTTATACTTATAATGACCTTTTTGGCTCCCAAGGTGAGATGTATGTTTAGGAATTTGTATGACTCTCTGGAGAGATGGACTGTGGTGGAGAATTCTGTAGGGATTGCTCTCATTAAAGTATACTCAATAAGACTATAAGAACAGTTCAGCTAGATTTAAATATTTGTTGACAATTTAAATCATCACCAAAATTTAATGCATTTTACTGAGGAAAAATGCTGAAAGTGACAGGAATATAATATATGGGAAATTAGGCATTCTTCAGTGGTGCGTGGAGAGTAGAAGAACAAACACAACAAAAATATTAGCATTATCAGTACTAAAAAGACTGTTGAGGGAGAATGTTTAGAATATAAAACCAATTCAATATGAAAATATTCAGCAAACATTTCTTAAATGCTTATTGTTTATAGATACTCATAATATGTTTTGGGGGGCTTAGATAAACTTACATGAATTTACAGTTTGGCAAAAACTCTTAAAACTAATTCTGTTTACTATACAATTAGCAATATGTTTTTAACTCCATTTGAAAAATTAAATTCTTTTACAATCTTCCCCTATAAAATGTCAAACCAACAGAAAACTAGAAAGATTAGTATAGTGAACACCCTAATATCTTAAGACTCTGTAATTGTTAAAAGCTTTCCACATATATATAAATCACCCATCCCTCTGTGTGTGTGTGTGTGTATGTGTGTGTGTGTGTGTGTGTGTGTGTGTGTATGAGTGCATGCGTGACCGTATGTGTCTAACCTTTTTTTCTTTTCTTTTTTCCCCTGGCTTAATCAGTGGATACATAACTTTCAGATATCCTGAGAATTAACTTCTAAAGATTCTAATATATTTCTCCAAAATAAAAGCATTTTCTAATATAAACACTTTTCAAACTCAAGAAACTTACCAGTCATTTGAATTTTATCTTAAAACATAGTCCTTATGCAAACTTCCCAGTTGTGTCAAACTCCTTTTATTGCTGTTTTTTTTTTCTCACAATCTTTGATCCAGTTAAAGTGTCATATTTGTTTTGTTGCCACATTTGTTTTCTTTCTTTTAATTTATAATTTTCCTTCACACATTTTTTTTTTTTTTAAGAATCCAGATCAGTTACCTCTTAGAATATGCCACATTCTAGATTTACCTGGTTACTTTTCCTCATTACCTCATTAGATTCAAGTTAAAACTTTTGGTGGACATAAACACAGTCGATGTGGTTTACTTCCTATGTCATCATAGCACTTTGACTCCATATTTTCAATACGAAGTTGGATGATTTGGTTCAAGGTTAGTATGCCACATTTCTCTATCATAAATTTAACATTGTTGCTGATATTTGGAGACACTATGATTGATTTTCCAGTTTCATGGCAATCTTTTACCCAGTCTTTATCATCCAGTGGTATCAATTGGAATCACTTATTACATTGATAGGTACAAAATGTTCATTTTCTCTTTTCATATTTCTTTTACGTGTAGTATTTTTTATTGTACAAAATATTTTTTCCCCTCTCTTTAGTCCCAATTGTTTGTTCTTGAATAGAACTATGGACTCATAGATACTAAATGAAAGTGAACTTAAAAAATAAAAAGAAAAAAACTAATTTATTTTCCACTTGAATAAGAATGAAATTAAATGTTAATTATATTCACTTTTAGGATTGAAATTCCAGTTTATTTATTCCAATTTTGGTTTTATTATCATTTTTTCCTCTGATAGGAAGTTTAATGAAACTTATATTTATAATAATTGAATAGGTTTTATTTTCAGAGAACTTTTTGAATCATTTTCTTGGACTGACACCATTATCTATCAAATTAAGTAAATAAAGACTCAGCCTATTTCTTCTAGACAGGAGATAGATTTGCCAGACTGGAACCTACCACCTGTTTAGCTGTGTGAATGGGCAATCTGCATAATCTCTCAGGGCCTTTATCTCCTACTTTTAAGGAGGTAGATATTAGCAGTATCCTTCTCCAAAAGTTGTCTGTGGACCAAATGATTCAATATAGATACAGCTATAGCTCATAGAAATTGGACAATAAATATGTATAAAAACGAGATGATGGTTGTAAAGCATTTAACACTATTGAACAATGGTAAACAATCAATAAGTGTTAGCTACAATTGTTGCTACTCTAAAAATTGCTTTCTATGTTTGTACTTTAGTAAATGTGGCTGGCAATGATCCAGAAATCTTATTGATTTTCCCTCCACAAAAATCTCTCCAATCTATCCTATCTATTTCTCTTCATTCTGCTGCCAATATTTTAGTTTAAGTCTTTGTTCTATCTTAGAGAATATCAATAGTCCTTTAATTTATTGGTTTGCATTTTCTCTTCTTTCCCACCAGTATTTTATTTTCTTTGTGGTGCTGGGGATCAAACCCAGGGCCTTATGTCTGCAAGGCAAACACTCTACCAACTGAGCCATGTCCCCAGCCCCCACCAGTATTTTTTTAATCACTCATGATTCACTTGTTTTAAAATGTAAATTCAAAGACTTCCTTTTTTCTTTTTCATTTCTTTTTTTTTTTCTTTTTTTTTTTTTTTTTTGCGGTGCTGGGTATTGAACCCAGGACCTTGTGTATGCAAGGCAAGCACTCTACCAACATCCCCAGCCCCCTTTTCTTTAAAATGTAAAGATCTTCCTTAAGGTCTGATTGAAAATCCCTTGTCACCTAACTCTGCTTATACTTTCACCTACCATCCAATGACCCTGAACAATTTGAGGTGAATTAAATGTCTTATTTGCATTTGTGATTTTTCTACATTATAACTTTCTGCCTCAATTGTCATCTCTTTCTGGAAAAATTTCTTAAGCACATCAATTACTCTCTCTGTTCCCTTTCCAATGAGTCCGTAGTCATGCTTGTCAGATGGATTTCCAATATGCATCAACTTTACTGTAACATGTCCCATTAGACTGTAAGATACTAGAAGATAAAGAAAACTTACCCTCTGCATTTAGCACCTTCCTGACTAACCTACTAGAAGAGCAATTATTAAACATATAAATGACGTTATTTAGTTCATTTCTGTAAAGCAGGAAACAGAGATTACATTTTCTTATTCACAGTGCAATTGAGTACAAACAAATAATTCTGACAATAATAGAGATTCTCCTCAAAGTAATAAAATGTCCGTATACTCTTGAAAAGAAAATTCCAACTTAAATCTTCATGAATAGGAAACTAAGACAATTAAGAATATCCACATGGAGAGATGTTCTCAATATTAGGCTAAGTAAAAATGTAACTATATAACTATAAGGTTTTGTACTTATTTTAAGAAAATGATCAGAAAACTATACATGACATTGTTAATGTAGATCGTCTGTAGCTGCTGCATTTCTTAGATATGTTTCTCATGCTTTCTGCATTGATTATATATTGCTACATATATATATGAATGTATGAAGATACATATATCTACTTTTATCTATCTAATTTATTTTATATAATTTTAAAGTTTAAAAAAAAACTGTAGGAGTAGAGCATGACAAAATTAACACACCCTTTCCTTGTTTTTCAGCCTTGCTAACATGAAGGGTACAAGTACTATTTTTGGTTGCATTAAAATATGGAATATCCTTATAATTAATAAATACAGGGTTCCTTATTTTCAGGAATTTCTAATATAAATTTAAATATGCAATCTGGACTAATTTAATAAATGCATTACCATAAATGTTGAGAGAAAATGAGGCTTTATGGGGTTTAAAAGTGTAAAGCATTTCATTTTTATGATTCCTTTCTAACTGCTTGATTACATAGAATTGGATTATTTGAACGTATTTTAACATATAAACAAATCTCTGCCTATATATGCATATACATATATGTATTTTTCTATATTACTACTCTTTGAGCTGTAGCAGTACTAATAAGCTGTTATACCTTTTCAATCAATTGCTTTGCATTGTAGTAGTAAATATAATTTATAGGATAAGCTGCCACTGAGTAGCATAGCTTCTAATGGTTTTATATATGAATTCCTCAAAGGTAAATGTGTCTCTTTTTCTTAAGGAAGGCATTGTATATAATTAAATATTAATTCCAAAAAGGAAACCAGGTTAATTATATAGCTTACCTCTAAAAGGAAGTGACTACATTGTCCCAGTCTTCTTCCAATGAAAACTGAATCTTGCTGTATCTTATATATTATATAGTATTTTTATTTGTAGCACACCTAATTTTTTTGCTTGTCATATATTGAATATGGGTTTCTTAGCTTCATCAAAAATACAGTTTTTAATTTTCATGCCTTTCAGTAAGTTTACTTGAAGTAACTCATACTAGATGATAAGGAAATATTTTAGGGGAAAATCATCATGAGTTCTATAATAGCATCTAATTTAAAACAATTTTTTTAAGGATATAAAAAATGTGACCTTCAGCTCTGTTTAGTTCTCTGTGATTTTTGGTAGATCAGCTTTCTCTCCTCATATACTCAGTAGGTAACTATTGTTTCAGGTTCTCAACCTCAGAAGTTTCTGCAAAACAAGAAAACTTGTGATTGGCAGCTGAGATGGAAAAAAAAAAAAAAAAACAAAACAAAACTGCCAACAGTCAGTGTTTCCCCATCACAGCAGCTGTTGGACAGCATAAAACTTCTACCACAAAAACCTGTCCCACTGATCATGTTTTCCCAGATTTATCTCCCAACCTATTGTATAATTCAACAAAATTGTATTTTACATATTTTCTGTGCACTTCAAGTAGACTTTATATCTATATCAAGTATAGGTATTTTAAATAACTGGATAAAAAATAAGTCAATAAAGGGTAAATTGTATGTGAATTTTAATTCAGAAAAAAATTTCAACCAGAGGAAAAAACAAGGACTCCTAGCAGATAATGCATACATTTGAGTTTTGATAAACAATTGTGAGAGCCTACCAAGGCACACAGGCACAGTGACACGACTAGCAATGATGGGCCACCAAGCTGGAGTTTGTATGAGAGTGAAGGAGAGATAAGGCTGGGAAAATAAATAAAGTGAACTGAATTCTGCAGTGCTCTCTGTGTTGTGCTAAGAAATAGTACTGCCATTTGTAATTATGGAGGAATCATCAAGGATTTGTAATGAGGGCACATAATCCAAATTGAGCAGCAGTGGTAACTTTAAGGGGAGACTAGATTGGAGAACTGAAGGCAACAAAACCTTTCAAAAAATCTCTAGGAAAGGACTTTGATAAAAATGGCAGGGAAGTGGGATGTTAGGGGATTGTTATTATTGAGATAGAACTATTGTCCATACAAACAAGATACAAAGGGTTACATACTGTGGGTTTTTTTAAACTTTTACTTATGTTGTTTTTTTTGAAGCCAACTTTTACTATTTTTTTAAGCCAACTTCACTTCAGTTAAACATTTAATCAATAAGGTTACTATTTTTGATTGTGCATGTTTTATACTCTTCTGACAAATCTCTCTCTTCCTATAGTATTCACATATTGTTTGTCCTTCATAAGACCAAGTGTTACTTCTCCAGGAAGTCCTCTCTGATTTTCATGGTGAAAACCAGTATTTCCAGTCTTAGAAGCCCCAGAATATTTTACTTGCATATTTTATATAACAAATGAGTTATTACCCAAGATATTATGTTTAAGTGATGAAATAGGAGCTGGGGAATCAAACTCTTACATTACCACATATACCAGTGATAATCTTAGTCAAGTTACATAACCTCACATAACTTCAATTCTTCATTTTCAATTGGGAACCATGATAAACTATATTCATTCTATATGATATATAATATTATTAATATTAAATTAAGTAATACACATATACTAATGGCTAACATTGCTGGTCAAAATCAATGCTTGGTAAATGTAAGTTTAATTATTAGGTGGTTTGTAAGATGATATTTAGATTACATAGAAGATTTAAGGCAGTGGGGAATGATATCTCCTATCAAATGATGGACCAAATTTATCACTCTTAATGAGGGACTCTTGAAATGGGATCAAAATATCATGATTGGTTACAGTGGACAAAAGAAAAGAATAATTCAAAATTCCCAATTTCCCTAAGATTTCTTTGTTGGCCAGGGCAGAAAATGCAGCAGTCTGAGTTTCTGTGGTAGTGAATGTGGCTATAGATGGTGACTATGATTTTAGTGATATCTAGGGGGTGTGCTGGGACATTTTCAGAGATATTTTTGAAAATATTAGTGATAGAAAAATCTGGGAAGACAAGTTTGATTATATTCTGGTAGGACAGTTCTTCAGGACTATCACATGAGGCACAGAGGGTCTTAATTCGTCACATTAACAGTGGTGAGTGCAAAGACGAAACTGAAGTGAATCAAGGAAGGGATGATAAAGTGGGAAGATGGTTGAAATAATAGATGTTGTTATGAATAAAAGATAAATGACTAAGTAACCCTAGTTAGCAGAGTAAACAAAAGTTTAATTATTTGTATGGCCCGTATAATAAGGGTTCTATCCCTTTTGGAAGAGTATCATAATGAAATTTTTGAGAAGTCAATATTAAAGAATTTTTCTTTCCCAAGTTTCAGAAACTTATTTCATGAATAAAATGTAGATAAAATGCATACTTACATGAAATTCCTAGTCGAATTTAGAACAATGTAAACTCATTTGGGGAAATCATGCCACCATCATAGTGAGAAAAGAACAAAATATAAGGCTGAGATCAAAATGGGAGATTTCATGCCTGAGAAATGAAGGTTCATGCCTGAGAAATGAAAAATTCTGATTGCTGATGACAACATAAATATATTTTTGTTCATTGACAGATGGAAATGTTATCAATTTGTCTCTTTAAAGCAAGAAAGAGGAATTGAGGTGAAAGGATCACAGGTATAAGGAAAAAAGGGGGGGCTGAAGATGTAGCTTAGTGGTGGAGTGCTTGCCCAGCATGCATGAAGCCCTGGATTTAATACCCAGCACTGCTCCCCACTGCCAAAAAAAAAAAAAAGAGTGCTTTGTCACAGAATTTCAGAAGTTAATTGTCTTTCCCCTAATTTATTAATTCATTGCTTTCAACAATCAAAGATATAAAGTTTCTAAGCTTTTTAATTTGTGATTTAATTTGTGATTAATTTAATTTGCAATTAATTTGCTAATGTTTATTAATTATCTAGTTTTCAGAATTACTGAATACATATGTTAATAATTACAGTGCCAAAGAAACAGCTTGTCTGCATTATAAAATAATTTAAAGGTACAAATTTTTAAAGATGTATTTTGAAATAAAAAGTTTCTAAAATCTTCAGTTTGTTTCAGAGAAGATTGTAAAACACAAAATGAACTTTTGTAGGCACATGACATTAGATCATACATGTTCCTCAACATTTCCCTTTAGTTCTAGATTTTTTGAAAATGCCACATGAATTGCTTACACATCTGATATCTTAAAATAATAATTTTTATTGTTTAAGTTCCTTTCAAGTTAAAATATATCACATTGGAATTTTCTGTTTGCAATTGTGTTGTGGAGAATAGATGTATATGGAGCCCTGAAAATAGATTTTTAAATAGCAAATGTGGTCCTTTCAAACGAATATACCTGTAATAACACTAAAATTTTTCTCAGAAAAATCGACTAGATACTGTTTCTAAGGATGACATCATTATTTTTAAAGAGGATGCTTTCTGAAAATTTTCAGGAGGCATTACTTAATGGCAACTGAAGCAAATGGAAACAAGGCAGTCACCTTCTGGGGAGCTTTGAATAGTTTCAGTGAAAAATTAAGGACCACCTGCCATGTTGAATTTTGTAAGTATGAGTGATGCAGAGGTCCTTGCCAATGCATTCATGAATAAGTGAAAAAAAAGAGGGGTTTTATATAGTAACACAAACCTTCAAATGGAGTTGAAAGACAAGGCTCTTCTTTACTGGGCGAAAGTTATCTGCTATATAGAAAGGCCTACTGAATGAAACATTTGTCCTCAAGGTCCTTTTAATCTGCTGTGAGGTTCTGCCTGTTACCTCACTTGGAATAATGTGCCAATTTTGTAAGGATAAAGAGAATTTTATCCTTTTTTCATTCCTTTAGCTTCTTGATGCAGCATTTCCTTGAATTTCACAGTACCTGCCTGTTTTTAGCAGCTCTAATTTCAGACTATCACTTTCCTGGACAAAAGTGTAAGAACTGATATTCTCATCGACTTGATGGAGAATATTCAAGAAATGCAATCCCAGTGAGAATGTCACTTACTAATGGATATTTCTTTCTGCAGGCATCTTGAAAAATTCTGTTACTGTTCCCCCTCTCTAATACCTCTTATTCAGTACAAAGACGGATTAAAATGTCTGTTATCCAGGGACGTTTGCTAGTTTGGCAGCATGTTGCTATTGTATTGTGAGTGCTTATTGTTCACATCTCATGCTTTTAATAGTGTGAGTTAAATTATTATTTTTTTCCCTAACAAAATATTTACTTTGTTCTGTGATAGTTTAGAACTGAAGAGCAGGAATTATGAGAGATTTAATTGAATTTGATCTGTTTTACTTTTACTATTTATTTCTCTAATTTGAAAAGGGATATATGGAAATAATAATAGATTTTTTAATGTTATGAAAATTGAAATTTGTTTTATAACTGGGACAAAGAATACAGGTTCTTATCACTAGACAAAAGTGCTTCAGTTAGTATGCAGGACTGTTAAAATCAATCAAACAAAAAATTTCTGAGTTTTTAATTGAACTTTAAGCAAATTGTTATTGTGAAATTTGTTGGTTATAACTGATTCTAAGAATACTGGTTAAGAAACTGGCTGGTAAAATTTTATAAAATTTCCATATATCAGGGGCTAGGGTCTGGCTTGGTAGAGCACTTGCCTAGCACATGTGAGGCACTGGGTTCAATACTCAGCACCACTAAATAAACAAATGAATAAATAACATAAGGGTTGAATAAAAAAAATGCTTTTAAAATTTTTTCCAAATATCAGAACTTTGGTGTTTGTCTGGGTTATATGTTTATTTTAGTTATATACTAAAGTGAGTTTTATTAAGAGACTTACTATTGAAATCTCAAGACTCTTCAAAAGACCTCCTGTGTTTCTTGTCATCTCATTGTAGTGATTCAGGTGACCCTTATTCTGTTGCTATTTTTAATAGCTACTCCTTCACTCTTGAAAGATCCTGGTTTGGGTGTTTTGTGGTCATTTTCCATTTAAACCTTTTGGTGAGAGGCAAAGAGAAACTCTAACTTTTCTGTTATTGAAAGAATAAATCAATGACAGCTTCATAGTTTTTCCTTTTGAAACTTGAAATAAGGGACAGTGATATAAAAATGGATAAAATTAATAAAAGTAGTCTGTCAAATTAAATCTACATAGCACATTCTTAGATTTTTTTTTTTTTTTTTTTT
>NW_025999842.1:14244542-14330579 GCF_001458135.2 Marmota marmota marmota | reverse complement strand
GAACTCGGGCGCCCCGCGCTCGGCGTTCGCTCCGATAGGCTCAGGTTCTTAGAAGCACCCAGGCGCAGAACCCTAGCAATCTGTTTGCAAGCCACAGGCGAATTGTAGCCTGGAATTACCTGATCTATGGCTGAATGAGTTGCGGTCAGTCGAAAACAGGGGACGTGACGTCAGTTTACCAAGATGGTGGCTGCTGGCCTCCTCTGTGGACTGACCGGTGTGTAGAACCGAGCAGGACCGCTTCCTTACCCCGTCTGGAACCCAGAATTCAGCCCTGAGTACGGTGCTTGCGCGGCTGGCAGAAACTGCAGCGCTGTAACCCTGCGTCTCTATCCCAGCGCACACTGCAGACTCTAGCCGCGGGGCGATTTGCTGAATAAGCAGTTACCCTCCGTGCGACAAACCTCTCGCGTTTGAGTCCCCGTAGCCGATCCTCGTGCGATGGAAATCCTTCCTCCAGGTTCCGGAGCACCCCACTATTGCTGGAAATTCCTAACAAGATATCCTTTAGCCGTCCTGACTTGTCATACTCCCACACAGTGAAGCAGCACACGGGGGTAATGCACTCCCCTCGCCGCCATCTTCCATTCTTAGATTTTTTAAAAGCTTATTTTGTTTGTTTGTTTCTTTGTTTACAGAATTATTTCAACATTGTTACTTTCCAAGCATATTATCTTGGGAACTTTGAAGAAAAACTAAATATTTGATGAACAGAACTAATGTTTCTTTAAAAATATGTTTTCTTTTTGTTTAAATATTTTAAAAAATGCTTTATTAGAACTGGGTTTCATTAACTAGGACATACCGGAAGCATAGAAGAACAACTGATACTGTTTGGTAGTGAAGCAGGTTTTCTCAACTTTACTATTGACATTTGGGGCAGGATAAATCTTTGTTTTGAAAGATATCTATGATGTCTGCCTACTAAATGGATTATGATTATCAAAACCATTTTCAGACATTGCCATTTTGTGTGTGTGTGTGTGGGGGAAATGGATAATTAAAAATTAAAGCTCTAGGAGCATGGGTTGTGGCTTAGCAGTAGAGTGCTCGCCTAGCATGTGTGAGGCCCTGGGTTCGATCCTCAGCACAACATAAAAATAAATAAAATAAAGGTATATAAAAAATTAAAGCCCTAGTCACTTAGCTAGGAAAACTTTGTATTATATTAGAGCCTTGTGATTCCCATGTGAATTATCTCCATATCTTTTATTTTCTTATGGTAGTTTTTCAGGATGATTTTTCTCCAGTCCTGCCAAAGTAGAAGTGGTAAGGTTCCTAAACTGCTTATTTCAGGAAGCAGAGTCACCTAAGTAATAGAATAGGTGGTAAGCACTTAAGATAAGCAATTACTATGTGTTCTGAGGATTTGCTTCAAAGATGGTAGGAGAGCGTACATAAGTTTTCCAGATTGAAGAGTCCTTACATAACCTCAAATTTGGAGCTTCAGTTATATGGTGGGCATTTATGCTTACAGTATCATTAGGTGTTTTGTTGCAAACTACCAGTGTTAAATTAGTATGTGTAAATGAAACCATGAGGAGAATTTGTCTTCTTAATACTGGTGATGATGGTAAGGCATGTCTTCTTCAGCATGTCCTCTCTCTTTTTCTTTGTTTATATTCAGGCTCATTTTGTAATGACGAGGTGACCCACACCCAACTATTACTGTATAACTTTTCCCAGATCCATGCCAAATTTTTTTCATGATGAATCAGCTGTGGACATACTGGCTAGGAGAAATAACAATGGAAGAAACTCTAAATTATTGTAGTTTTCTTCCCTTATAAGTTTATGAAGGAAGAAAATGGGAGCTTTCATTTTTCGTAGTTGTCCTTAGGGAAAAAAAAATCAGGTCTTATAAATACATATGGAAAGTAAAGTAATATCATATTGTGTATGCATCACTGTTAAGGAAAGCAAAGTAAAGCATTAACTACCTTGAAATATAAATTATATTTTCATAGAAATTTATTCTGTTTTCATTAATTTTTTTCAACTGTTTGATCTATAATAGTTGCCTACAGAATACTGGAGTTTTCCTTGGGACTTCTAGAATCTTCTCTTGAGTTTTTATCAGTTTTCTTTTTTTTGGGGGGGGAGAGCATTACATGGAAGTTACAGGCATGTATTTGGCCTGTTTTCTTGCATTATAGAATTAAAAGTACAGTTATACTTCTACCAAAATAACATCATAAATGTTATGGTTTGTATTTTTAATATCCCCTCCAAAACTCATATGTTAAACAATGCAGGATGTTTAGAGGTGAAATGATGAGATGATGAGATGTAATCTCATCAGCGAATTCATCCATTTTAAGAATTGATAATTTGAATGGATTACTTGATGATGAAAGTAATTAGATACAGTGTGACTAGAGGACTTTGGTCTCTGGGGTCATGACCTAATCTATATGTGTCCATGGCTCCTTCCTTTCTCTGTTTCTTGGCTGCCATGAGGTGAACAGCTTTCCTCCTCCACAGCATTCTGTCACGATATTCTGCCTCACCTCAGACCCAGAGCAATGGAATTTGCCAACCATGGACTGAACCTCTGAGGTTTATTTTCCTCTGAGGTTTATTTATTCAAAATAAACCTCTCTCCTACTACATTGTTTTATATCAGGTATTTTGGCTACAGCAACAGAAAGCTGACTCAACAAAATAAGTTTAGCCAGACCAAAAAAATAGAAGGGAAAATAGGTTAACTTTCAAACATTTTTTAAAAAAGTACTATTATCTTAAAGGATTCAATATACATTATTTCTTTAGTTGAAGATACTAAAGGTATTTTAAAGTTGAAACTTATAGGCCTTTAGCTACATAGTTTATATAGTGAGCATTCTCACAAAATATTGGATAATATTTCCAGAAATTTTTGTAAGGTTTGGAAGAAGCAGTGTTATTTTAATTTAAAAATATATTGTTCTTCACCAAGTTACAATAATTATAATAGTAACTGACATAGATATAATACCTAACTATATGCTAGAAACACTTTTTAAATTTAGTTCTTATCTCAATCCTATTATGAAAGTATGTTAAACCCATTATAAAGATGAGGAAACCCATGCAATTTCTTATTAGTGACCTAGTGATAGGACTAGCAATTGAAGTCATAATTTAAACTTAAAAGAGTATTTGGCTTCAGCTTCATAGCCTGCAGCATGTTGCAGTACCTTCTACTATTCTGTAAAGGTTTCATTATTCATCAATATGCTTTCACAGAGTTTCTTCTAGTTTGGTAAATAAAATTAAAACCCACATAACTGTACATAAAATACCAACATACTAGGCGATATCAAAGATTTGCTAATAAAACATGACATTGCAGGAAGACTTCCAAGGCTTAAACTCCTATAAAATGCAAAGAAAATACATTTGACACTTGTACATTTAATTGGGGAAATATGGTATTTGTTTTGCATGATTGCAGTGAAGTTGTAATGTACTCTATATGATGGATAGATAGAATCATACCTGTATTTTTATCTGTACTGTTAAATGGGAGAAATGAGAAGATAAAGAAGGGCTTAGTAGCATAAACTAGAGTGCAGATACGGCTTCATTAAGGAAGTGATGTGATGTGGAATTTAAACAAATGTACCTATAATGACTTTCAGGAACTTCAATACCACATAGCTTACTCTTTAATCTTCTTTAGATTTCAGGATGCTTTTTTAAAATATCTAGTTTGTATTTGTTTGAGTACTCCATGTCAGTTTGGTGAACTCTCTTTTGGCTAAGTATTGAATACTCTTCTCTTATTAATTATGCTGATGTTTGTTAAGTTCTTCTTCATTTATTCTTTTGCTGTTTTTCTGTAAAAGTTAATAGGAGTGCTTATGAAATACTAATATGTACTGTGACAATTTATTCATTCATACACTAGTCTGATATATAAAATGAGTAATTTTTACCTTTTGCATAACCCACAGTATACTAATTCATTAGTAAATAGAGTGCTTATAAATTAACCTTATGATTCTTCAGAAGAGAATGTCCCAAATATAAAAAATGACAAGTACAACATCAAATTTGTTATTCTGCAGAAATAACTTTGGAGATATTGGTGAATCTTGAGACCTAAAAATACCATGAATTTTCATACTGCACTCTACACTCTAATTAAATTATCTCACATAGCACTATGTGATAATTTTATGTGGTAAACACCTGGCACATTAGTGAAATATCAATTTTCAGAAAACTAGTATGTTAAATCGCGAGAATGATAACCTATTTCCTGAAATCCCCACAAATTATATTAAGAATAAATATCATTTGATTATACTTTCCTAAATGCAAGGCTTCATGCTGTACCAAAGTATTGATAGAAGAAATTTAACTATGGGACTCACTGTTTCTAAGAAGTCAAGTATTCTGTTTTATAAATGAGAAATATTTGTTTTTCTATTGACGATTTTTTTTGGTAGTAAAAACAGTAGGAACAGTTAGATTTGAGGAAAAGATCATGGGAATTAGTGATCTGAGGACTTTCTGTTAATTTTTTTTTCTTTTCCTATCAAAGCAATGATGTAGAAATTTCTATTATATTAATAAAATCAGATATAATGAAGCCTATAGAGGAAATATAATTTCTGTTGGTTCATTTCTAAGTAATTTACATGTCAAAATATATTAGTACACATATAAATAAAAATATGAGTGAAAGGGATTCTACTAGAGTAGAGGAAGGAGAATGGGGAGGGAAGGAAGAAGGGAAGGAAAAAGAGGAAGGGAAAAGGATCATGAACTGAAATTGATTTTCATGCATGTTTGAATTTGTTGGGATGAACTCAACTACTATGCATAAATATTTTGCTCCAATGAAACTATCTGAATAAATATAAAACACATATATATTTTTAACTATATAATTTTGTATCAATTACATGTTAAATAGAAATATATATCTCCTAATCTAATCAGCTATTTGGACAATTGTTCTAAGACATATGCCCTAAATGATAATTTTTTATATTATAATTTAGAAGAGGGCAGGATATTTTGAATTCTCTGCTTTCTTTGAAATACAACTTTACTTGAAAGGATAGTGGAAGAAGCAATTCAATAAAAAATTAATGAAATTGTCACACAGATATTACATCAAGGTCAGTATGTGAACTTGTTCAGCTATTTCATTTTTTATGTGCAAAGTAGGGTGTTTAACTAACTGCATTAAATACCACGTAGGCTATTAGCGATGCAAGCATCTTTCTTTACACTTAGGTATGCAAAACATGTAATGAATGAACAGAAAACCAACTAATATATTTGAAAGTTTAAGCAAACTATTTTATAGTTGAGGATATAATTGAGATGGAAAATGTATAAAGCAAAGCTGAAATGGAAGTAACAAGAGCAATACATCATATCTTTATAAATTGTTTCCTCTGAATTCTAATTTTTGAAATATTTTATATCACTCAACACAATTTGTATGATAAGAGAAGAATTTCTGTCTGGGAAAATCAAAGAACTTTAAAGCCTTTATTGACACCATGTCTAGACATATTCCTCTAACATCTGTATCTTGAAAAGATTCACCTTCTAGCCTCTTACTTAAAGGACTACTAATTTAAACTACAAAATAATCATGTGGGGAAATGTCAAAAGAGATACTCATATCCTTACAAAATCTTGTTTAATTATTGGCATTCAGAAAAGAGTACCCTTAGCCTTGTGATGCTTCAGGTATTATGTTCTTTATGATGACATGAAAGCACAATGGAAAGTTTAAGTGTCAGGTACCTCACTTTTCCATTAGTGTTGGTATACACACAAAGTGTCCATTTCACAAATTCTTATACAATACTTGGTTATCCCTATATGACACAGAACTAAACTGGTCACCCTTGGCCTTTCTGTATTCTGTTGGTTTAAACACATTTACTAGTCCGCTTATTAGTGTTTTGTTGAACATTTACCCCCAAAAGTATTTCAACTTAAATGTTGCAAGAAGTCTATTCTAAAAATATTGCTGGACCCATTCCACCTGGTGTCCACCTGTGACAGCATGTCTTCACAATCTGTCATCTGCTTTTCTTCTGTATGTTCTTAACCTCTTTGTTTGGGTACAATTTTTCAATAGCTATTTTTCCTTATTTAATGTGTTATACATTGTACAGATTGACATTTCCAAATCTTTAGTCAGTTTCTGGAATGATTTGATACTACATAATTAAGATGATTTAATGCACTATCAGTTCTCTATACATAATATTATTTTATAGCACTATTAGTGTAGAGATAAAGTCAGTCATTATATTCTAGTTTATCATTTTCTTTCTGAGAACTTTCAACATTTTTTATTTGGAAATGTGCACATTTACATTATTATTCTTTTCTGTGAAAAAACAATATTTAACTTCTAAATTCACGATTATTTTAGATTCACATATATTTATATAATTGTTGAGTCTAATATTATGCAGTGCTTGCCATTATCTTTCCTGAGTTTACTCTTAATGTTAAGGTACTGTATGCTTTTATCCCGTTTTTGTTCATTTCAAGTTTTAGCACAAAAAATATGAAATAGTACAGGTGCATGTAAATAGTCTTTGATTCATAGATTGTCATGCCCACAACATTGATCAGAGGTCAAATAAATTAATTTATCTTGAAGTATATAAAATTAAAAGGGAAAACAGAAATGTACAGAAGGATGTGTTGTTCTGTATGTGTATTTGTGCTCCTAGTAAAACATGTAATGGCCCATTGTATTCAAATTAGTTTTTGTTTACAATAATTGCTATAAAATTTTAAAGAGAATCAGTAAGAAATAAATTGAAATGATCCTTATAACAAAAGGCATTAAATGATATTCAGTGTTTTCTAATATAAACGTTATATATATATATATATATATATATATATATATATATAAAACTTATAATTATATAAGTTTATTTTAATAGATTATCATCTAGTTACAAATTACTAACAATAAAAAGTATTGTGTACTTAATGTATGACAATTTAATTAACTTAAAACTGGGAAATATTTATGTATATATTTTAGTTTGGATAGGTCATATCTTTGAGGAAAAAACTGTATTTTTTAAAGATTCCAGAGCATAAGAGAACTATTATTGCTTAGTGCTTAACCCTACACTGATGTTTTTATTATAATTTAAAATTCACAGTTTAGTTGTTTCCCTTTCTTGGAAATTCTCTCTTTTATGTTCAATGGACGTGTTCCAATTATACTCTTCTAAAATGTTTTCCATGTCATTTATACACTTATTTATGTTACTATTTGAGGACACTGATGTAATCATGTTAGAAATCATCTAAAGCATTAATCTAAAAGTGGTTGTGCAGTTGCCTGACTATACAGTGTAGCAAGCAACTCCTCTAAGAGTGAAAGCCCATGAAATGTGTCTTCTTACTGATGTAGCCCAGGCTACACTGACCACTGATAAGAATAGATCACATCAATGCAATTATTGATTATCATGAAAAATCTGGATTCAGTGAATTACTTTTTCTTAAAGTAGAATGATATTGCAAGATGCATAATGCTGTCAAATGAATATTTTTCATTCTTTCACTTTGTAAGTGTAGGTTAACATATGGGGTAGATATTGTGTTAGGCATAGGAGTTCTTAGATACATATAGTTCCAGCCCTTGAGTGGTTCATAGTGATCTAACAAGAAAAACAAATAATTATAGCAGTATTAATGTCATAATATTGGTATGTTTCACAGGGTAAAACTGTTCTCCTAAATAACCTTAGAAGGTCAGAAAAATGGAGGATATAAAACCTTTAACTGATATTTGATGGAAGAAACACAACTTTTTTTTCTGAAAAATTTATAAAAAATATAATTAAGTGGTATTCAACAAGTACCTACATTATCTTTTTGCAAAATGCTATGGATACGAAGTTAATGCGATCGGTATAGAGCTGTGTCAGATTATATGTTTGGTGGGTGTAAAAATTAAAAAAGTAACAATTATTTAAATATTTACTATTAGTAAGGAGTAGAAAGTATGAGACTCCAGTCATAGAATTCTTAGTGTTTCATTTCTAACAATTACATTTATCCCACGACTTATATAAGTGTGCCTGTGTGTGTGTATGTATTTCTGTGTTGTCTCTTCTTTTTTTCTCTTCATTCTTTTATGTAGCCAGCTTCTTTTTTGAAAAAGAATGATTGAGCTCAACAACATCATTTTTTATAAGGATTTATTTTTCCTGTTATTTCTTTTCTAAGAATTAAGGATTGAGAATATCCTCATTGTCCTGATGCATCTTTTTTAAATGTCATGCTTCAGGGTAAACTGATTTCTTTATGATCTCTGGAAAATTTTCCACTGACATAACAGAAATGATTATTTATCTCCCTAAATGTTCAAACTGCCTTATACTGCTTCAGGGTTATTTGCTTCACAAGGCTTAGTATTGATTCACATTTTATAACTGACTAAATAAGGCAAATGTAGTCTTCACAAAATAGCTAGAAAGATTGCTTTAACTTATGATTTTGTTTTAAACATTTTTTGAGACTCTTGTAGAAAATTGATGATGAAAATCCATGTTGAATGACTTTGCAAAGAACAACTCTTTATTTTATAAAATGAAGATAATTTTTTTTTTGAGTTTAGGTTCTGCACATAATTTTTACATAAATATGTAAACGTAAATATATCATGGGATGAAAAATAATCATTGATGAAACACTCAGAAATTCAAATCATTTGTACTGAATATAATGAAATATTTACTAAATATAATGAAATCTAAAACATTTGTGTATTTCTTGTATTTCTTGTTCAGATGAAGTTTACAACTTAGACTAACCTGCCCTTGCATTTTGCTGTTGCTGGATCCACCAGTAACCTCACTGTAAAACATTGCAATAACTGCCACAAATAACTTTCCAGTTTATATAAAAGTGGTCAATAATATGTTCCTACCCATATTTCCTGTATGTCTGCTGTGCTGTGTAGTTTTCTCACTTAACATTGATGAAATGCTACAGCTTTGGCAGGAAAGGTGACTTTAGAGTCTGTGTTCACCACTGAAATAGAAATAATTAGGCAGTTGTGAAAGATAAAAATTAAGCACAGTGTTTATAATTTATAGAAGTGATTTCCTTTGATTAGCAAGAATTTAGCTTAAGGTCATTCAACTGGTTATCCATACTATTTAATATTTCTGATCAAAATGGTACTGTAGTATTTAGACATCATAATGTTTGCTTTTTAGTTGATACACACCTTTTTAGTCCATTGCCTAGCACTGATAGACAAGCAGTTGTTAGTTGTTTGGTCAGTGAATGCTTCATTTGGCTATATTTAGTTAACAATTAACTTGTTTTTCTACTACATATACATTTAGTTGTGGGAACATGACTTAATGGTTGTCAAGGATAGAAATACTAGGTTAGATAAAAGATATTGCATGGAAATTGACATTGCAAAATACTCATGAGTTAACAATCGATTGCTTATTCTGTACTGGGCACTGTGCTGTGTTCTTCATTGAACTATATGCTCCAATTGACAATTTTAGGAGGTAGTCTTATTCATTTTTCCATTTTGGATATGGGGAAACTTGATTTCAGAACTAAAGCAAATTTACATAAGTCACACAGCTAGTAAATTCTAAAAGAGAGACCAAACTCCTCTTTTATAAAAAGAACAAGCTGTACTGCTTCATTTAAATGACACCTTAATGCTCTCACTCTTAATGAGTAATTAAAAAGGCATATCACTCAAAATATGATATTATCTTTTCAGAATTGTTTTGTAAAATAATTGTGTAAAAACAATAGTACTGATTTTTAAATTTTTTAAAATTCTAATTTGTTATATATGACAGCAGAATGCATTACAGTTCATATTACACATATAGAGCAAAATTTTTCACATCTCTGGTTGTATGTAAAGTACATTCATACCATTCATGTCTTCATACATGTACTTAGGGTAATGATATCCATCTCATTCCATCATTTCTAACCCCATGTGCTCTCCCTTCCCCTCCCACCCCTTTGCCCTATCTAGAGTTTGTCTATTCCTCTCATGCTCCCCCTCCCCACCCTACTATAAATCAGCTTCCTTTTATCAGAGAAAACATTCAGCTTTTGGTTTTTTGGGGTTGATTAACTTCACATAGCATTATATTCTCCATCTCTATCCATTTACCTACAAATGCCATGATTTTATTCTCTTATTGCAGAGTAATATTTCATTGTGTATGTATACCACATTTTCTTTATTCATTAATCTACTGAGAGGCATCTAGGTTGGCTCCAAAGTTTAGCTATTGTGAATTGTGCTGCTGTAAACATTGATGTGGCTGTGTCCCTGTAATATACTGTTTTTAAATCCTTTGGGTATAGACTGAGGAGTGGGATTGCAGGAAAGAATGGTGGTTCCATTCCCAGCTTTCCAAGGAATCTCCATACTGCTTTCCATATTGGCTGCACCAATTTGCAGTCCCATCAGCAGTGCATCAGTGTGCCTTTCCCCCATATCCTCACCATCACTTATTGTTGTTTTTGTTCTTAATAGCTGCCATTCTCACTGCAGTGAGATGAAATCTTAAGAGTAGTTTTAATGTGCATTTCTCTAATTGCTAAGATGTTGAACATTTTTTCATATATTTGTCAATAGATTGTATATTATCTTCTGAGAGGCATTTGTTCAGTTCCTTGACCCATTTATTGATTGGATTATCTCTTTTTTTGATGTGTAGCTTTTTGAGTTCTTTATATAACTTAGAGATTAGTGCTCTATCTGATGTGCGAGTGGTAAAAATTTGCTCCCAAGATGTAGGCTCTCGATTTAACATCACTGATTATTTCTTTTGCTGAGAAGAAATTTTTAATTTGAATTATCCCATTTATTGATTATTGATTTTAATTTTTATGCTATAGGAGTCTTATTAATAAGTTGGGGCCTAATCCAACATGATGGAGATTTGGGTCTACATTTTCTTCTATTAGACGCTGTGTCTCTGGTTTAATTCCTAGGTCCTTAATCTACTTTGAGTTGAGTTTTGTGCATGGTAAGTGATAGGTGTTTAATTTAATTTTGTTGCTTATGGATTTGCAGTTTTCCCAGCCTCATTTGTTAAAGAGGCTATCTTTTCTCCAATATAAGTTTTTGGTGCCTTTGTCTAATATAAGATAACTGTATTTATGTGAGTTTGACTCTGTGTCATCTATTCTGTACCATTGGTCTACCAGTCTATTTTGGTGCAAATACCATGCTGTTTTTGTTACTATAGCTCTGTATTATAGTTTAAGGTCTGGTATAGTGATGCTACCTGCTTCACTCTTCTTTCTTAGGATTGCTTTAGCTATTCTGGGTCTCTTACTTTTCCAGATGAATTTCATGACTTTTTTTTTTTCTATTTCTGTGAGGAATGTCTTTGGGATTTTGATGGAATTGCATTAAATCTGTATAGTGCTTTTGGTAGTATGGTCATTTTGAAAATAGTAATTTTGTCTGTCCAAGAACAAGGTAGATCTTTCCATCTTCTAAGGTCTTCTTTAATATCTTTCTTTAGCGTTCTATAGTTTTTGTTGTAGAGGTCTTTCACCTCTTTTGTTAGGTTGATTCCCAGGTATATTATATTATTTTATTTTATTGAGGCTATTGTAAATGGGGTAGTTTTCCTAGTTTCCCTTTCAGAGGATTTGTTACTGATAAACAGGAATGCCTTTGATTTATGGGTATTTATTCAGCTACTTTGCTGAATTCATTTACTAGTTCTAGAAGTTTGCTGATGGAATTTTTTGGGTCTTCTACATATAGAATCATATAAATGGCAAATAGTGCTAATTTGAGTTCTTCTTTTTCTATCTGTATTACTTTAATTTCTTTCGTCTAATTGCTCTGGCCAGTGTTTGCAGAACTATGTTAATAGAAGTGGTGAAAGATGGCATTCTGGTCTTGTGATCATCTCAATTGGTGCAGAAAAAGCATTTGACAAAATAAAGCACCCATACCTGTTCAAAACACTAGAAAAAGTAGGTTAACAGGAACATATCTCAACATCATAAAAGCTATCTCTGGTAAGCCCTAGACCAACATCGTTCTACATAGAGAAAAACTGATATTTTAAAAGAGTAATATTAACTTGTAAATGTTATCATATTTGTATGGAAAATCTATAATGACCTTTCTCAATATTTTATTATTGAATGAATAGTAATATTAAATTTGCAAAACATATGGTATTGTAAAGAATATTAGAAATGTTTGAAAATAAGCTTGACAGTGGCATAAATATTACACTGTCTGAAATCTTTGTAATGTAATTGTAATTTAAGAAACTTCTTCATAGAAGACTCCTGTTCATAATTGCATGTGCTCAAAAAAAACTTTTAGTACAATAAAATATTACTGTTACAAATATTCCACTCTTTTTCAGTTGCTAAAAATATGTCATATAACATTTAAGTTTGTTAAGCTTGCTCCCCCTAAAATGTTTTACAGTTTTGCTGTAGATTTAGAGTAGAAGTAATATTACTTTTCATCTTAAAACATATATGTAAAGTTCATTTTAAAAACATATGTGTGTTGTGGCTGGGGATGTGGCTCAAGCGGTAGCGCGCTCATCTGGCATGTGTGCGGCCCAGGTTCGATCCTCAGCACCACATACAAACAAAGATGTTGTGTCCACCGAAAGCTAAAAGATAAATATTAAAAAAAAATTCTCTCTCTCTCTCTCTCTCTAAAAAAAAAAAAAAAAAAAACACATGTGTAAACGTTTTATATACATATTATATATTTTAGTGAATCATATAATTTTCACCTGATTTTAAAAACCCACTCTGTATCTTTATCTGCATGAGTCGAAATGAATGTGCACATCTTTGGGAACCACATCTATGCAGGATTTGACAACAGTGTTACAGAGCTAGAGATGAATCCTAGGCAGAGAGAACCCTGAGAGGTAACTGACACTGTCAGGGATACCGTGCATTCAGGATGGCTCTTCTGGAACCTGCCTTTCATACACTTGCTGAGGCACTACTGAAGGACTAAGTGGGTGTATTGCACATTTGTCGATGGTTGTTTTATGGGATGGAGTAATAGGATATATATATATATGGTTTTAAAATAAAATTTTTTTTCTCTCTTTCCCTTTTTTTCTTTCGGTACTGAGGATTGAACCCAAGGATACTCTACCCAAAGATATATTCCCAGTCCTTTTTACTTTTTATTTTGAGATAGTGTCTTGCTAAATTGCTGAGGCTGTCTCCTGCCTCAGCCTTCTGAGTGCATGGGATTACAGGCATGTGAGAGTTCATCCAACTTAAAGATAGCATTTCACTTAAAAACAATTATTGCATAGTCTAACAGCTAGATAAATGATTACTCTGTTATAATTAATACAATCTTTTCAGATAGAAGCATAACAAATAACTACTTTGTTCATGGTACTTGAGAGTAAATAACAAGAAAACAAGGAAATTGAAACTCAGTGTGAACTATGTTCTGTAAAGTGGTGGAATATATTCTAACACAGATCCTTTAAGTTAAAATCCACCTCTCTTTTTATATTTTACATTATTTCTTCATCACAGTCTAATGTTTATAAAACAAAATAAGTAAGATAAAAAAGATAGACTTTCTCCTTTTAATAATCATTTTGACTGTGATATCAGAATTATGATGATGTTCTAGTAATATAAAGAGTGGTTTAACTCTGGACCTTAATAATATTCTTAGAATATTCTAACTTGATAGTTTAATTAAAATGTGTCAGGCTGGGGATGTGGCTCAAGCGGTAACACGCTTTCCTGGCATGCACGCGGCGCTGGGTTCGATCCTCAGCACCACATAAAAATAAAATAAAGATGTTGTGTCCACCGAAAGCTGAAAGAGAAATATTAAAAAATTCTCTCTCTCTCTCTCAAAAGTAATAATAATAATTAAAATGTGTCTATGTGAGGCTTTGTTTTATATCATTTTGCATTAAAAGTCTTAAAAATAAAACTTTTAAATGTTTCTTGTTGTATATGTTTTATTTGCACCATATAATATCAATAAAATTAACTGCTTAATTAAATAATGCCTAACAAACACATATACACAATACACATTTTTAATGACCTGAAATGAATTTTTATTGTAGATTTCAAAATTCCCAAACTGTTTTCAGGAACTTGGTTACCTGATTTCACAACTTTTATGTTCTGCATATTTTCTAAGCTCTTGCAAGTTAGTTGCAAGGTAATATGGATGGTGTCTCACAAACTATAATACAGTCATTACATCATGTTGTTTCTATCCTCCCTGCCTGCTGTTCATTCTCAACGTGAAAAATCATAGCATATCACCGACAGGAGGTCTGGATTTCAGACGGACTTTTGTAATTATTCCCACTGGGGCACTGTCAATAGGATTAAAATACAGATTCTGGATCTGTCTGTCCCAGATGAGGTCAGCACTTTGAGCAGTGGGAGTACTATTTCTACAAGCTGTGCTCTCCTGTTTGCCTTATAGAAGCACAGATATTAACATGACAAAAATATTTGAAAGCTCCTATGGAAACAGACTGGTTTTGCCTGAATTAAGTAAAATGTCCATCTGTAATAAATAAAATAACAGCATTCATTAGAATCCTCAAGTATGTATGTAGATTCTACAATAACATTAAAGCCCAGAAAGTTTCAATTACAGAACAATCCACTTATAGTTCATAATTAATAAACTCTTTGCAGCTGTGGAACTGTGGCCGGAAACATCTGCAAAGCCTCATATTTTACACAGACATATATAATTCCTCCAGAAAAAGTTCAATTGTGCTTAAACTCACAGGTTTGGAAATGGAGTAAAACCTAAGGAAGCTGAGTTTAGTTCTATTCAGTTAGCTTGCAGGGGAGGCAGAGTGGGAGTAGGTGGGTGAAGGAAACCAGCTCTGTCTGACAAAGTACTATGTGTAAAGAGTAAGAATGTTTAGGAGCTAGTCAGATATTCAATTACAACCATTTTTATATAATGAATAAAAAATCTCTCCCAAATATACACATAGTATTGATGAAAAGCTGTTTCTTTTACATTATAAAATTACTATTCATTCCTCAGATAACATATAAACTATTATTTACACAACTCTAAAAGTACACACCACATTAATAAAAGAGTAACAACAATGCACTGACATTGTTTCCAAGTTTTTAAATTACTGTCAGGTAATTTTTTTGAACCTGGATACAACTTTATAAAAATAGCTCAATAGTATACATGTTAGAAAGATACAGTAATTTAGATAAGATTTGCTATTTTATTAATGTTTTTAAATGTTCAGATTCAAAGTAACATTATTAACTGGGTTTGTTATGAAAGCTCAGTTGAAATGTAATTCGCATACCATAGAGTTCCCCTATTGAAGTGTACAATTTAATGGTTTTTAGTAGTCATAGAATTGTAGGATCATCACTACAAATCAATTTTAGAACATTGACATCACCCTGAAAATTAACCCTGTACTCTCTAACAGTTCCTTGCCGTTTTTCCTTATATATTCATCTCTAGACAACCAATAATCTATATTCTATACGTATAAATTTTCCTATTCTGAATATTCCATGTAAATGGAATCATACAGGATAGACTCTTTTATGATGAAATTCTTTTGTGCAGTCAGTTCTCAAGGTTCATCTGCTTTACTATGTGTCAGTGTGTTTCTACTTTTCATTGGCAAATAATAGTCATCCATTAGTTGATAGATATTTGGGTTGTTTCTACTTTCTATCTGCTATGAATATTCCCATGTGAGGTTTTGTATAAATATATATTGTGATTAGTCTTACATATACCAAAGATTGGAATTGTTGATTCTTATATTAACAAGTTTTGGCCTTTTGAGGAAAACTACCAATCATTTTCAAATTGGGTATACTATTTTATATTCCCACCAGCAGTGTAGGAACTTTCTATTTCCTCTTTATTCTATCTAGTATTTGCCATTTGCTTTTTTATTATAGTCATCTTACTAAATGTGGTTTTGGTTTGCACTTTCTTAATGGCTAATAATGTTGAGTGTCATTCTGTGTGCTTATTGGCCATTTGTATATCTTCATGGAGAAACATCTATTCAGATTTTTTCACCTACTTTTTGATTGGCCTATGTATGCATTTTAATTTTGGTGTTGCTATTTTTCTTGCCATTTTAATTCATTAACATTCTTGATGTTATCTCATTTTACCTTAAAGTTTCATCTTGGTGACATTTTATTATCATTTACCTTTAGAGGCTGATAGTTTTAAGAAGAGATCTGGAACTTCCAGGATGTTGGTTCTGAACACCTGGAAACCTTTTGAAATATAGAAATGTTCAGACTCAGTAATGGTTTAATGATTAATATTGAGTCAAAATTATATATATATATATACACACACACACACACACACAGACATGCACACACACATACTGGAGATTAAAATCAGGGGCAGTTAACCTGTAGGCCACATACCCAACCCTTTGTTATTTTTATTTTTCATTTTTAGACAGTGTCTTGCTAGGTTGCTGAAGCTGGCTTTGAACTTGCAATCTTCCTGCTTTAGCCTCCTGAGGGGCTGGGACTACAGGCATATACCACAGCACCCAGCCAATAATGCCTTTTCAAAGATTCACTGATGTGGAAGCTATGGAGAACAGCCAACTAAGATATAGATAATCAGAGTACTCTTGTCCAGAATAATGACAAGGATGTTGGTAATAAAAGTTGAAGCTTAAGATTTTTAAAAATTGAGAGCCTGTTGAGTACCAGCAAGTAATTTTTGTTTTAACTGTATAAGAAATCTACAATTACATAGAATTTTTAGGACAAGACTGTGGGAAGGGAATCATTATAAATAATAATCACATAGGATGTCACCCAAGCTTACCCATATGAACCAGGGAACCTCTGATTATTTGCATCTGCATTTAGAAGGGATGATTAATTTTACCTAATTATGTACCCCAGATGATTGGAAATTACTATGCAGCTTTTCAGATGGTCTTTAGATTGTTCAGTTAGAACAGAGTAGTTGTGACAGTACCATGATTGTCCAATTGACTGCCTGAAGCCTTTACAGACTCTGAGGCCAGATAGCTGTCATTTTAATACTTGTTATGCATTGAAGGCAATAACCTTTAATAACATTGAAGGTGGAATATAGGATTGTTAGAAGAATTCAATAGAGAATTATCATACAAACTTTTAGTGTAAGTTTTCTTACATACTAAATATTTTGCATTCAGAATTTTGGTGCAGTATTATTATTCTTAGGTCATTAAGGGAAACTCTCTTGCCTTTTGTTTTCTTCTATAAAGAATTTAAATCCCAAATATTACTTTAATCAATTCAGTTATATAAGGACAAGGTATTCTTATTTAGAAATAGTTTAATATAATCATAATAAGCTATACTTTTCACAGTAAATCTTGCAGATCTTTTAGTGTGCTACAATGAAGTATATTAGATTATATTATAGTGGATGACATTGTTACTGTCTATTATACAGAAGTTTCACGTGTTTCCTAGATTCTCTCTCTACCCCTTTTTTATGGTTTTTCATTTAAAGAACAGAATAAGCAGTAACTTGCTTACCATGTGAAATCTGACAAGATTACAGTTCGTGGCTCTGGAATAACAAATTTATTTTATGTATTCAGGCCCCAAAGACTAAAGAACAACCAAATATGTAAATGTCAGGCCTTTGTGTTCACACAGAAAGATAGTATTATTATATAACAGGGGGGAGATATTTTTTTTTACAAAAGTAATTAAATATTTGAAAGAAATTACATACATATTCCCAATTTTCATCAATATAGCACAATGTTAATACTAAAACAATATGTAGATTAAAAAAATCAAAAAGCATCCAAAGGCAGGAAATTGAAATGTTACATTTCTTATTTTACTTTACTGTCGTGAGTGTGCTACATCAATTAAAAGTTGCTTCAAGTCCAAGTGCTTTGAGCAATTTGAGAAATACAGCAAAGGATGAAAAATTTGTAAGGCTGCTGTTGAACAATTCCTAGAAAGTTTTTCTTATATACTTAATAATTACATGTAAAGGGAATTTATCTTTGAGGATTTGGAAGACATTTACGTCTAAAGACTTTTTCCTAATAATTTCTAGAAAACCTGCTGCATTTATACAGGGGAGAAATTGCCTGGATTTCCATGAAGATTTTTTTGGTTCAGCTGGAGAGCTGATCTAATGCTTCCTTATGTGTATGGCTCTCAGATACGCCGCTTCACCCGGTTTCTCTCATTGAGTATTGGCCTCAAGCTCTTTTGTGTGGATATCTTATCACAATTTCTAATTTTAAGAACATCTGTTACTTGCTTCCCAAGACTTCTACCACCCAATTGCTCAGTATTATTCTAAGAGACTCAGCTTTTGTCTTCACATCTTCTTGGCTTCACTTTTAATACTCCTGCTCCAAAGTTTTGTACTTATTTTTAATAACTCTGAATTGGTAGTTTCTTTAGAGGTTAAAATGAAAACTGGCTCATTACAACTTATAATTTTCTATATTAACTCAACAGAAACAGAATATTACTTTAAAGAAAAGAAGTTCAAGACTTTTCTGGTATTGCTATTGTCTATTTAATGATAGCTGCACATGTACTCCATAATTTTGCAGGTAGTAATCAGTGCCAAAATTCATGGTAGAATTGAGAATGCCTATTTAATAGCACTTCTTAAGGTGTGCCAGGATATTATTTTATAGTTTTCTAAGTTAAAATAATAGCTTTTAAATTAGTGGAAATGCATGGTAAAAGATAATAAAAATTCATTGAAAATTATTTTAGAGTTACAAAGCCCTTGATATCCATTAAATAAATGCCAAAATTTGGCTGATTCTATAGTGAATAGCTTATAGTTGTCAGTAGTCCTGTGTCTTAAATCCAATTTTAACATAGTCATGTGGAATTATTTGAAGAACTCAGGTTACTTTTTATTCAAATTTGTATTCCCATCTGTTAAAAGGAGAAGAAAATTTAATGTAATTGGAAAATTGAGTGATAAGAGTTTCATATTTCTCAACAGTAGTTATCACATATATGGAATATATATGCATATATGTGTGCATAGATATTTTTGAAATCATTTAAGTTAAACATTAAATGAACTCCCTAATTCATTGGGAAAATGGAGACTTGCAGTTGCCTTTACTAAGAGGCTTTTATTGGTGATTCCATTGGAAAGCAGTAATTTTCTTCATACTAATTGTGGAAACCTACCTAATAAATGTCAAATCATATTGTCATTGTGGTTCCCTGGTTCTCTGCTCCCTAACCTCCCTAAAAAATAAATAAATACACATATAGTCTAATAAAATACACACATGGTGTATCTTTTCTTTTTTTTCTCATTGTTTCTGTTCTGTGTCTCCTTTCATTCTCAGACCCTAAAATTTCAAACTTCAGGTTGTAAGTAAAGCATTACTTTCTCTGATTTTTGGCATAGGATCTTTGATCTTTGGCACAGGATCTTTAATCTTTGAATATAGATAATACATAAAATAAGATATGATGGATATTTAAAGAATAAAGATTTTTCATCTTGAGAAATCTAGCCAAATCCTTTGTCCCTCCCCTTAACCAGTCTCTAATGTGGCAAGATCCCATCTGTAGGTGTTATAGTTTTGTTATCGTACTTTTATAATTTATCTAATTATTTTCTCTTAGATTTATAGTAATTGCTACTGAGAATATGTGAAGAGGCATGATGCTTCTTCATCTAATTTGTTTGTAATTGTTATACATTTGTATGAATTTTGAGAAGCCAACAAAAGGTAGTTAGCAAAGTGGCTTCTGATCACAGCACTGGATTATGCATTTACAATGTAGTGGTGGTAGTTCTGCATATCTAAGTGTCTATGTATCTAAGAGCTATATATCTATGTTATCTATCACACTATAACTCATTTTAATTAAATTTCTCTAAGTTATGTAACTTTGATCATGTAAAATAGTCTTCTTAGAGCATAAATAATGATTTTGAGCTCTCAGATATATTAGAATTATGTATTAATTATTCAACATATAAGCAAAAGTAAAGAATGACTAACATTTTTTCTGGATATTATGCCATCTTAAATCATCTCAAAAAATTGATAGGATTTTTCCTACTTCCCACCCTATAAGAGTGAAAATGTAATTAATTTTCTGACTAGTGCCCAAGTAAAGGACATTAAATAAACTTGCCAATAATAAGTTAAAATTTAAAACTGAGTTGTTAAAAAATATTCACTACCTCTTCTTTGTGGATATGATTTATTGTTTTATTAAAATTGATGATCACAAATACTTAAAAGATATTCATTTAATAAATATTAAGGGTATACCAAATTTATTTAATATATTCAATGTAGAATATCATCAACTAATAAAATAAAAAATAATGAAAAAATTCAACATGCTTATTTTTTAATTGAAGATAAACATAAATACATAATATGCAGGGATATGAAATCATACATGGATAGCTAATTTAATATCAAAATCTAAGTAAATATGAGCAGCTTCATTAGGAGGTGGCAAACATCAGTATCTCAGTTCACTGCTAAGAGCAGTTGCTGGGTCAATGTGACTAAACCCTTAACCTCTCTTAGCACAGGAGAGAAAAGGTTATTATATCTCTAGCGTGGATGACTTTCCCTATTTCTGGTGGTTTAGCCATCTGCTAGACATAGGATTTTGTTATCTTTTGTAACAAAAGCCACTCACATGTGGAAAACAGCCTGCTTGATAACTTGATGGTTGAAATTATATCTCAAAGTTCCTGAGAAGTTGGGTACAGATAGATCTGTCATATTTAGGTGAAAGATTTTACATCTTATTACTACTTTGTTAATTAATATTATACTAGTATTTTTTAACGCAAGCCAAGTTAACACCTTAATAAGTTAATTTACAGCTACAGGAGACTAAGGAAACATAACTTTGAATGTGCTAGTGTAGACTGACAGCATCAATTATTGCTGAAATCAAAGTTAAATTTGACTTAAATATCTGCAGTAAATATTCTAAGATTTTCTCTAAATAAATTAGGCTAGTGTTCAGTTTTGCACTGTAGACTTTGGACTATTGCCAAGTAAAGGTGCAATTTCGGCTGTATCATTTTGTTTCCATTATTTTGTTTTAAGATGTATTATAACATTGAGTTATTGACATATACTAAAACATATCTTGAAAAACTTGTTTTTATAAAACAAATTTGATACTTTATTCTTGGCTAAATGTCTCTATTTTATTTAAACACTGTATTTACTCTTATGTTCCTATTTTCACTTTCTCTTGCTCACCCAGCCTGTGGCCGTGGGTTCTACAAATCTTCCTCACAAGATCTTCAGTGCTCTCGTTGCCCGACCCACAGTTCCTCTGATCGAGAAGGATCCTCCAGGTGTGAATGTGAAGATGGGTATTATAGGGCTCCATCTGATCCACCGTATGTTGCATGCACAAGTAAGTTCATGATGTGAAATTAATAAAGGGCTTTCAGAGCCCTTCCGTTTAGTTGTGGAATGACTGAAAAAGCTATTGAATTTGTAAAAAAATTTGTTAACTGTTCTTAAATATTCTGGAAACTTTCCATGAACTAAGTTAAGTAATATAAAATAGGTATATCATATCATTTTCCATGTAGTATTCATTTCTCCAAAATTAGGATATATTTTTATAACATTTTCACATGTACTTAATAGAAATCATAAAATTAAAAGTTCTTAGAGCCTTGAAGGTATATGAAATGTGATTAAAATTAATGTTTTCTGAATTAAAATCACATTGCTAAATAGAGCAAATCACACATTGGTGTTTCTATTAAGAGTGTTTTAGAGGCCCAAATCCAAAGCCAGTCCTGCACATTACTATAAATTATTCCTGAGCACATTATGAATGAATAAATATTTTTTTCTGTTATACGGTTAAAAGGAAAACTATTTTTGAACAACCGCACAACTGTTTTTCTAGGTGCCTTAACTGTTCTTTTTTTAATTGCTTGGAAGAAAAATAGCTAAAGACTGTGGCAAAAGTACAAAGACAGTTGTTATCCTGTTTTCATTTTGACATATTAAATGGAAAATAAATAAAGTCTCTTGCCAAGTGAATTCAAGGAGGCTTTTATATAGCTTCTCTAGTAAAGGTAGTGAAATGTTTATTGTGAAAGAAAGCATTTCAGCTAGTTTCCTCTTTGGTAATTGGGCCACTAGCTTAATAGTCCCACATAGATTTTGTTTTTCATTTTGTTTTCTCTATTTTTGTTTATTTGTAATTTACTTTTGGTTTCTAAAGGGCCTCCATCTGCACCACAGAACCTCATTTTCAACATCAACCAAACCACAGTAAGTTTGGAATGGAGTCCTCCTGCAGACAATGGGGGAAGGAACGATGTCACCTACAGGATACTGTGTAAGCGATGCAGTTGGGAGCAGGGCGAATGTGTGCCCTGTGGGAGTAACATTGGGTACATGCCCCAGCAGACTGGATTAGAGGATAACTACGTCACTGTCATGGACCTGCTAGCCCATGCCAATTACACCTTTGAAGTGGAAGCTGTGAACGGAGTTTCTGACTTGAGCCGATCCCAGAGGCTTTTTGCTGCTGTTAGCATCACCACGGGTCAAGCAGGTATGTTTTGTGTTTGTCTTTATGGAATGAGCAATGTGTATGACTGTATAAATAGGGGTTCTAGCTTGTATATTTACTTAACACTGCTTGATTTCTCAGCTGGTTGATTATTTACACCTTTAAAGTTTTTCTCCTGTTGCCTATTAAGCCATTACTGTACTCATTAACATCTCCATAGATCTTGCCTGAGAAATAAAAGGGGATAAGTTGTAAACCAGTTGAGACTGCTATTAAATCAAACAACTTTTTTGAAAGCTCTAGAGAAAAGTGAAAATATTGGTCAAAATGAGGTAAAGGGATGTTTCTCACATTTTTACCTGCTTATAATCATAATCTACATATAATTAGGAATAATGAAAAGAGTTGGCTTACTGTCTCACATAATGTTAATAAGCCCTATTTTACTGCATAGAATATAATATTTATAATATATGACAAGCCTGCATTTAAATATTCATGAGGGGATTTTAAGTTCATCAGTAGATTTGTGATCATATGAATGTCCACAATATTGGAATAAGTACTTGGCAGATATATGGGTTTCAAAGAAATGGTAATGATAATTGTGAACTTGTAGCTTAGTATAAAGTAGTTTTTATTTTTTTACTGGAATTTGAGGTGTTCTCCCTAGTCATTCTTTGTTGTGGTTAAGCATTTTCAGGGAAATACACACTTGGAAGGAAGTTTCAGAATCAGGAGACTTCCTAATCTTCAGAAAATCCTTATTACTTCAGCAAGTTTCAGAAATCAACCTTTCTCAATCTTTGGAAAAATTCTTGTGGCTGAAGGATGAGGCTCTGTAGTAGATGTAGCCAAGTGTTGTCTTACTGTCTTAAGTGAAGATGGACCTAGACTAGAGTAGGAGTTGTGTGGGCTTCCTGGTTTGGCTTATCATGAGGTCTTCTTGGTCTTTGGCTGTCAATCTTAAACCGACCAGTATTATCCCAAATTCCTGGACAAGTACAAATCTAGTCTTCATTTCTATGCCAATTTTAACAAAATGTTGCCTCTTTAAATTACATCTGCAAAAAGAAGACTGTATTTTCTCATGGACAGATGAGTGGGTTCTTATTCTAAAGGTTTCATTCTGATATTTATTTTAAAAGACTGTTTCACATCAGATCTCCCATGTAAGAGCAGAGATCAAACATAGAAACTTAAGATTTTAGTAACTCAACAAAAGAAATAGCTGAGGCTGAGTTAACTGACGTCTGAACTTATTCATTTTGCAATGATATTTACATGGTTTTCTATTAAGATGCTTTTGTTAGTAGATATTTTCACCTGTGTTGCATTATATTGAAACTTGTCATCATAAATTTATAGTGAGTGGGTTGAAGCATTCTAGGTTTGTGACATTGACTTTAGGGCTATCTTTTGGAAGCATTAATAGAAACTCTTGGGTCTATTTAACTAGAATAACTTTGTTTTATTCCTATTAATACCAAGAAGTAATTTTTTAATTTTTAAATATGACCTGAAGATATTAAACTGATACCACAAATAGAGTTTGTAAAATATTTTCCTTTGTTTTGGGTCTCTCTTCTTGCTCCTTAAGTGTCTGTTGCTTAATTTTTCAAGTTAATACAGCATGGGCTCAATAGGTCATAGATTTTCCCTAACTTCTCCTATCAAACATTTCACAACAGTAAGGTAAAATATCTTTGAGTGTTGATGCTTTGCAGAGTAGGAACAAACT
Organism: Marmota marmota marmota; assembly: GCF_001458135.2. Lineage (NCBI taxonomy): Eukaryota > Metazoa > Chordata > Mammalia > Rodentia > Sciuridae > Marmota > Marmota marmota. Next base: position 14,306,269 of record NW_025999842.1, on the reverse strand, counting down.
TAGGTACAACTACATCACAGTGAATCCCATTATGCTGTATGATTAATATACACTTAGAAAAGAAAAGAAAAAAATAGATTTGGTAGTTTTGGTCTTTTTTTCCCCCCTTTTGCTTTGCTACTTTTGGAGGGTTAATTTAAACATGAAAAAAAATTCGATTATGAAAATAACAGTACTGTAAATATAAAAAAATTGAATAATGCACTTAAAATGAGTGAATTTTGTGCTTCGTGAGTTATAACTCAAAAAAATAATAGGTACATGTGATAAGCATAACAACTTTATAGAAAGGAAAAAATATAAAAAAGGGTTAAAAATTAGGTATGTACTTTTATTATGAAATATTAATTCATGATTGCCTAGACTCTACTATCTCTCAAATGCTAAAACCCATGAATTTATACTAACTTTTTTGACTTTCAAAAAAGAAGCACATAAACAAGACAGTCTATGTGATAATTTTATTATAATTTGATTAGTATATTATGATTTTACATAATGGTATTTTTAAAAGATTATAGAAAAAATTGGCATACATTGTTGAATGTCATTCTATTCCATTTATATATTTCCTCCTAACACCAATTTTTTTTTTCTTTTTAAAAGGAGGGATGATTTGGAATTTTGTCCAAGTTTATGACTATCCAGAAAACCTATATCATCTTTGAGATCCTCATTCTCCATGAAGCAAACAGCATCACTTAAACCTAGTTTATGCTGCCATTGCTTTGATTATGAATTTATAACTGGATATTTGGTGATTCACTTCATCAGCAATCCACTGATGCCTAGTATAAAAAGGCTTATTAAGTGTATCTCCATGGGTCTGGAAAAAATTAAGAGTAAGGATAGAAAATAATTGGCCAGTGCTTGAGAGATACTGTGTATACTTTTTCTTTTGGAACTACATTGAAGGAGGGAGAAATTGATTTTTGATTGACCTATAAACAATAAGACTATTATCTGTCACCAATTATCTTAATCAATACTTTTAAGTTTAAGATGAGACTCATACAGAAGCATACTATGTGAATATTCTGGTACATAAGACCGAATTTTCTGAAACACATATTTTTTGATGTTGTTTTATTAGAAATTATATTCTAATAATTAGAAATTATATGAATTATTAAGGTGGGTGTCACAGACATCAAGCTTATGTACATTGGAGTTACTTTTTACCTATGTAAATGAAGAGGAAATCATATGCATTTGATTTATGGCATTATGATCTTCATTCTTTTTTACATTTGAAGGCTCTCTTAAGCAAATACATAGGAATAGTAAGGACTATTTAAATTGTTAAGGACTATTGACTGCTACTTTTTATTTGTTTAGTCTTCCTTTTTTGAGATAGACTGGTGCCTGCACTGGTTTTGAACTCCTAGGTTTAAATTGTCCTCCTCTTAAGAGAGTATCTGTGTCTCCTCTTGAGTAGCTGAGACTATAGGTGCTTGCCACTGCACCTGGCTGAATGCTATTTTTACAGACTAATTCAGACAACCATACTAACTATTGAGGGGTGAAACAACATCAGGGAATGCTGAGGACATGAAAGCAAAGAACAGTCCTTCATTGTGAGTCCATACTGCAGCAGACATGCGCTTACATACAAAAGTAATAATAGTACACTTGACTGTATGTAATACATATTGAGTGAAATACAGAAGCGTTGAAGATAGGTTTCTTTCTGTGGTTAAAGAGGAGTTACAGAAAAAGATGCCAGTTGATCTGGAGTTTCAGGATGGATATAGTTTTGCCATATGAAGGACAGTAAGTCATACTCTAGATCATTAGGAGAAACATGCTGTTCACCCAATTATGAGATTGTAACTTTGATTAAAAACCTTCCACAGACCAAGTGCTGTAGTGCACAAAAGGTTTGCAAAAGTATAAAGTTATTAAAAAAAGATCAATAACTGAAAATTATTACTTCTTTCTGTTATATTTTTGTTCACTCTAAAATTATTTAAGCAGTTCAACTTTTTTTTTTTTTAACATTGTTAGTAAAGACGATGCAAAATTATACAATGTGATCTCTCCCAAAAGGAACTTAGGGGATTTTCAGTTATCTTCCACATCAGAAACCGTGTCATGTTTATATGTGTTACCACCATCTAGCTTAATTCTTTCCACATGCAAACTGTAAAAAGAATGTTGTGTAATTAAAACCAAAGGGAAACCTATTCATACACAAGAAAAATTAAATGAATATACAAGTGTGAAAACATTGAGACAGTGTTCAAAAAGACATAGTTTGATGTTAGCTAACATAATCACATGATTTTAGATAAGTTACTTCTTTTGAACTTCAATTTTCTCCTGATATAAATGGCAAAATAGTTTTTGACTCTGTATATTATAAAAGCTGTTTGTGACTCAGTAAACTTTATAGTTATTAAAGCAAAAATAGTGTGTGTGTGTATGTATATACACATATATATAGTATTATAAAAATCATAATAGCAATAACAATTACTGTTTACTGCACACATACTATGTGCCTGATACTTTTTAAGTGTATACTTGAAAAGAGTGTCAAAATTGAGTCACCTAACTTCTAAGGCCTCATGTAGTCTCCTAGACAATAAAGAGGCATAAGATAATATAAAACACCTTGTCTTTCAGACATAACAAATGGACAAATAATGATGCAATACTAATTGTATTGTTATTCAATAGAGAAGTCACTGCAAATTTTTAAATAGCTGTGTAGAGTGTGTGCATATTCTATACTTTTTAGTGGGATTAATAACTGCTAACATGCTCTGAAAGCTTTGAGAAGGAATTAGAATGAAAATTTAACACTCCCTGAAAAGGATATGGATGGTTTCTCAAATAGGCTTTCCCACAACCAAATACGTAGGTGAAGTTCATTAAGGGGAACATTTGGGATCAACATCATCAGAACAAAAAAGGAAGGAAACAAGACTAAGCAGAGGGCAAATCTAGCTGTAGTGTTGTCTCTTTGGAATCTGCAGCTCTCTCTATGGGGAACTCTCTACCTGTAATGAACTTTTAGGTTGTCCTGACTTGAAATAACCTCTGCGTTGTCCAGATCTAAGTTGAAGAATTTAATAGGAAGCACAAGGTGTTATTTTTATGATGAAAACCATTCTAAAGGGGCAAGGAATGGAGGTCTGCTTTCTGGCAGGTATCTCAGCACCGGGGCAAAGAATTTCTTCTTTCCTCCAACAGGAAGAATGTGGCCACTATATCCCAATATCCATTATAGATAGTTAAATCGTAAAAAAAAAAAAATAAATAAGGGGGGCAAATTTCAGGAAAGAGAGGTAATGATATAAGCTGGAAAGTGAAAAGAGTTAGTGGGGGAGTTTATTTTTAGGCAATCAAACCTTTCTGAGAGATACTAGGGGAAAGCTGGATGCTTTGGAATAGGCAAATACATAAATTGATCTTGTTCAAATTTAACTTTTGCATATCTTCCACAGTACCTTTGATGTAGTGTTTATAGTAGTTTGTTTTAAAAATGATCTGTGTAGATTTAATTTCTGGACATATTCTGGAAATATGAGATAGCATCAGAAAATCTTCCACTATGGTATAGACATTCTAATTCTCTTCAGAGATCTATTGTCTCTCTAGGAGGAACAAAAAAACTGTTTTCATTCCCTTTTTATCAATTTTGTTGTGTATGAATAAATGGCTTATATGGCACTCACTCATTATATTAAATTTTGGAGTAAATTTGTGAAGTTAAGACAAATTCTGATACCATTTTACAGATTAAGAGTTGAGGTCAGGGCTGGGGTTGTAGCTCAGTGGCAGAGTACTTGCCTACCATGCATGAGGCCCTGGGTTCGATCCTCAGCATCACATAAAAATAAACAAAATAAAGGCAAAAAAGAAAAAGAGAGTTGAGGTGAGAGTGTGTGACTTTATAAGGGACACATAGTAAATCGTATAGTTGTAATCCAGATTGTTGCAATCAAGTCCACTGCTTGCTTAATTTGGATGTATTAAAAGTATTTATGTAAATATATCAGACTACTGTCTTAAATAATTTAGCTCTATAATCTATTACATAGGAATTTGCAAAATGATTCAGTCATCAGGAATAAGAACTACTAAGTGAAAAGAGAGCCTCCTATGAAGTATTATATTCTCAGGATATTAATAACAAATATAATTTCTGGGGGATAGGATGGGTAAACACAGTATTTTACATTTGCTTACAATTTTATTGCACTTCTAGAAACTTTAAAAATAGTCCTGCACATTTTAATTTGAATAATTTCCTTTATGCTTTTCAGTGCCAAGATCTGATTTCTCAGTTAAAATAAAGATTTATTTCAATTTTTCTTTTTCTTTGATTTGTGATGTTTATAAAATGTTCCAAATGAAATATAACCAGACAGTCATATGATATAACTTTATACAAAAGCAAAATTATACCCCAAAATACAGTAACAATGTCATCTCCTTTATTTGTCAGAAATAGCTTCATTCACATGAATTAATGAGTCAACTGTGACTATTTTTCTCATAAATTAACCCAGATCATCTCTTTTCAGTGATTTAAAGGGGACACACACAAAGTTATGTGTCATTTAAATGAAATGAATTGATTCCATTTCAGTTTGTATATTTTAATATTTCTTGGGTATTTATAAGCTTGATTTATTTTTATGGAAATATTATATTAAGAAAATATATTTTCTTCTTTGAGGGCATTTACTGATTATATAAAATAATATATAGCATGAGAATGTTGCTTAGTGGCAGAATATTTGCCCAGCATCCATGAGGTTTTGATTTGAAACCCAGCACCAAAAAACAAAACAACAAAAAAGACTAAATAAATAAATAAATTTTATATTAAAGTCAGCACTATTCATAGCATGAAGCAGATATAATTACTTTAGGTTAAAAATGATACACACACACTCACATACGCACCTTATAGAAACAGTATATCTGTTACCCAAGCATACATATAAATACCTGTGCCATCTGCAGCAGAAAAATCAGATAAGCTGATGATATGGCAAAAGCCTACAGTCCACCCTTGGGAAACTGAGGAAAGAGACAACACTTGAGCCCAGAAGTTTGAAACCAGGCTGAGAAACATAGTGAGAAACATCTTAAAGAAAGGAAAGAAAAAGTAAGATAAATTGAATATGATTCCTGTATAGTAAACTGTTCAAAACATCCAGTTCTGTGTTTATAGTCATGTTTTAAGGCTAAGGTCTCTGAAAGATCAGGATTTATTCTTGTTAATTTATGCCACTGGCCACAGGCCACAGTATTTTAGTAATTCTTATATTTTGATTAACAAAGTAGAGTCTTAGACTTATGAACTTTAATTCTTAAGTATAGAAATATTATTGTGGCACTACTAATTTAAATATATATATATATATATATATATATATATATATGCATTTATATTTTTTCTTTAGGGACTATTAGTAATTAAAACATATATATGTAAAGAAAGATCTTTTAGATAATACTTCAATAGAATTTAAGTAGCGGAAATAGAACCATGATGACATAGATATAAATAACTATTACCTAGTAAATGCTTGGTTCATGCTCACTACATATGTAAAATTCCATCTGCATAGACATCCTAAACTTATAATGCAAGTTTGGAAGAAAATTATTTTTTGTGCTATATGTTCCTAGAGTAACTATCATGTATATTTATAGCATTAATTATATTATTGGTTATAAATTTTTTTCTTCCCTGTTAAACATTATCTCTATCTTAGATCTATAACATATTGAGTCCAGGGTAGGTACTTTGGTCAATATTTGTTCAAAGAATATATAAATTCTTTGTATAATTAAATTTGTATAATTAAATTATAAAGTTGTTATTTAAACTATGCAATGAATATATAAGATAATACTTTCAAATATAGAAATTTTGTGAATTGATTCTTGAAACTACATATATATATATATATATTTAAAATATTAAACTGATATTTTACTCATAACTAGGTATTTAAGAAAAAATTTAGAAAGAAAGAATAAAGTGATCTGATTATAGAATATTAAAAACAAATAAACTTTGTGAAAATTTTATGATTATCCATATTTTCAAAATTTGCTGCAGATATAACCAGTTTCAATCTTAAACATGAACAAAAGGCCAATATTGGAGAGTCTTTTGATAATGCCCAGGACATATGGTGCCAGCTTTTTATACATCATTTTAATATCTTGGTAGTTTTTGTAATTTGGCATAGTTGTAGTTTTAATGTATTTCTAGTTTTTGTAGTTGTGTGGCAGGTTGAGTCTATGGCGCGTATTTGTGCTGTGATCGTTCTCAATTAAAATACATATAAGGAAATGTCTCTAAGCAAACCATGTTTTCACCCTTACATCTTCATCTTCCCATCCTAACTCCAGATTCCTGAGTCTTTGTATCTTTCTGAGATCTCAAATATTCCCTTTTCTGTTAATGTAAATATTTGTATTATACTATTTATGGTTATATTGGGGTTAGAGTAACAAGTGAATCTATGTATTGTTCAATGTCCTTTTAGACATTTGAAAGAAACCTATTGGATGTTTTAAGTAGCCTCTCACATTCTCAATTAATTAACCTCTATATCTTTTCTTAAAATTATTTGCTCTCAGAATTGCTACTATGTGAATAATGATGTTTAAGTATCTGGGAAACAAGGGCTAATTTGCAGTAACCCAGGTATATTGATATGGATGTAATTGTGTCTGACAAAAATCCAAATGTTGAAGATTTAACCCCCAATGTGACCATAGTTGGACATTGGATCTATAAGTCAGTAATTAAACTTAAATGAGAACATTGCATGAGGCACTGATCTGATAGTGTTAGTGACCTGATATGATGATACACCAGAGTGCTGTGCTCTCATCATTTTTCTCAGCTCTCCCACATACCCTGAGGAAAGGCTATATGAGCACACAGCCAGAAAACAGCTATCTATTAGCCAAGAAGAGAGGCCACACCAAAAATGAACACTGTTGGACCTAGTTTGGGGGCTTCTAGCCTCCAGAACTGTAAGAAAATAAAAATTTTAAGGCAAACTGTGATACTTTGTTATAGAAACTTACCAAAGTAATACAACTATTTATCCTTGAAAAAAATTGAATTCCATTCTTTTATGTTGAAGGTAAGAATTTTCAATATGCCTGAGATTAACTAAGGCATATAAACTGTTTTCCATAGGATAAGGAGGGAGAGCTGTATAAATTTTATGTATATCTGTGATTTTTCTTCCTAAAAAACTACTGAAGTTGCTTAGTACAGTGCACAGGAATAACCAATATCAACGTTCTGCTTTCAATATCCAAGATAGGTTTTTGTTTAATAGAATTTATTTATTATGTAGTAAATTATAGAAGATGCTGCATGGATTGTAGCAGAATATGCAATACAAAATTAATTATGCATTTTTGTCTCAGAATTTTCAAGCTTGAACAAGTTTGTCATATTCTTGGCAATTTTAATCTAGTAATGTGTACACATTTCTTAATAAGTCCTGTTTTTAAGATTTTCCTGTGTAAAAGTTTCTAGCTCTGTATTTTTGAGACTTAGATTTATAACTTGCTAAATTTAAGCTTCCTCTTTTAAGAAAATTCCAGGATCATTACACTGGAATAGTTCATAATGATGGAATTATGTAAAATAATTCTTCTAACATGTGTTGCCTTTAATAGAAGATCCTTCCTTTTGATACTGTGAATTTATTGGACAGAGTTTATAATAAAGTGAAATGAATTCACTAAAGTAATATTTATAGAGAAATAATCAATTTAATTTTAAAACAAAGTTTAAGTGAGATACAAAAATTCTGTATTAACTAAAATGCATCTGCCTAAACCACCCACTCTTTACTTTTGTGGGAGAAAATAAAAAAAATCAAGTTTATAGCAGAGACTTAAATAAAATATGTGAATCTTTTCAGGTTACAGTTTTTGTTCTATATGTATTGAATCCATTCTCCTTTTCTGAAGATACTAAGCTAATAAAAATAACAAGTAGCTTATATAATAGGATTACTATGCAAAATCTAAAATTAACATTTGTAAAAGGTTTCCAGTATGAGTTTAATCAAGTTGTAGTTTTTGCTTAGTCTTTCTTTGACTAAAACCAGTTACTTAAATTATTTAGTCCTGCTGTATAACTAGGTTTTTGATCCATTAGAAGTGAATTAGTTATTATATAGCAAGCTATCATGCCCAAAAGCAGTACCATTGTGGAGACAAAAATACAGTTTCAGAAAAATTACATTTAAGACCAAGAAATCAAAAAGCTGCATTTCAGAGAATGAAAAGCCAGTGGATATTAATTTCATACATCATTTATGTATAGACAAATATACATAATGTGAATTGGTAATGATGATGATAATAATAAAAACTTGGGCACATAAATTTGAAGTACATGAGTTTTCCTGCAGTCCCAATTCCTAGGCACTGCTAACCTGAACTATACACACCATTTTAAACCCTGAATCAGCTGAGGAACATTGCCTTGAGAAAAGAAGGAGATAATCTTTAAATTGATAAGCATTTAGTTGTTCTGTTTTCAGTACCAGTGTACTGAATGAGAGAGTAAGTGTTGATTATTTATTCCTTGCTTTGTTGGTGATGAATTGAAGCAAATTTGATTCAGACAAGCAATCCTGTGGAATGATGCAGAACCATCCAAAGAAAATATCTGTACTAATCCACCAATGCAGCAAATTAGAGCTACAAGGAAAAGACATTGATCCACGAGGATCGTTAACAGTTTTAACCAACTGAACCAAGTAATAGGGTAAAGGAGAGAACACTATCAAGATCCTGCTTTTCATATCTGTCAATTACAACTGCAAAAGCCTGACTGTGACTTGTTTCAATTTCAAATCATTTTTATGACTTTGGTTCCCTTTGCACTATTTGAAGGAAAGAACAAGGATCAATGAAGAGGTAAAGAGTGAGAGAAAAATTATCCAAATTATCTGCACTTAATTTACAAAGAGGTCAATCACAAAAGGAGAGATAATTGCTGTAACCCAACAAAATTAATCGGGAACAAGTCAGAGTGGATGATATATGTCCTGTGGCAAAGTACATGGGAGAGATGTACGTACAGACCTGGAGCTGTTTGCCTTAAGACACAGTGGCTACAGAGGAGATTTGTGAAGAACAATTAGCATAGCTTTAAAGTATGCGGTTCTTAATTATCCATAGCATGTTGACATCAGATAATTAGTGTCCCAATTTTTTAATAATATTTGGTCATTAACTTTAGCTTATAGAAAGAGGCAAATCATAGAGCATAGCATTCATATTGGCAATTGTGTATGATAATAAAAATAAACATACTGGGTGAGCCATGTCTCTATTGTATTAATCCAATATTGCTGATACACTGAAATTCAATGCCTATAATTCTAATTATGTCAGTTCATACCATAAGTGACCTATTTGATCTATTTTATTTAGTGTATAGACATGTAGGTAGACAGTAATAAATATTTATATTTGACATAAAGGTTTTGAGAAAACCATCTGTTAGGAGAGAGAAGAATACCAACAGCACATGATGAAGACCAAAATGGAATGGAGAGAACACATGTTGGATAAGAGGGATGTCACATTCACCAAAGAAGGAAAGTTTTCTAAGTCAGTTAATCAGAAAATCTGTTATTACAGGCGGTTGCTAGAATGAGGATAGGAAAAGAATATGCTGGATTTAAAATTCAGAGCCATGAGAAAGAGGTAGCTAGAGAACCTGAGATAGAAAATATCATAATAAAAATCCCATACTTGGAGACAAAGCCTGCTGTGGCATATGTGGTTTTAGTACTCAAAGTTGGCTGAAGTGAACTGTAGTGGATTACTCTTTATGCTGATTTCATACAACATTTATCAAACTGGTAAAGACTCTAAGGCTGAGAGTGAGTCTAAATTTTGTTTGGAAAAATTTCTGCCTTTGTTCTTTTCTAATACATTATCATAACCTTGTTTTCTCCTTGTTTCGACATCTCATCCTATTTTCTCACATGCCTGACATCACCAAGAACCCAAATTTAGCCTCACATAAATTTCATTGTTGAAATCCTGATAATCTCAGAATAGAGGTCATAACAAAAGGACAGATGTTAATTGTATAATGCTAAACTATGCATTTATAACATTTCTCCTATATTAATTATCATTTAACATTAAATACTGTAAAATCAACGTATCTCATAGACTAAGTTTGTTATAACATTGTATGTATAGATATAAACTATATTTATATAGTTTCTATTATATTTTTTATTTTATGTTCATGACTTTTCCTGGTTTCTCTTTTTCTTTCTCCCAAATATTTTAAATTATGCGCCATGCTATATGCTTACCTATTTTTTTTTAAATAGAATTAAGTTAGGGAGGTTACATAGTAGTAGCATGCTTCGTTTGCATGTGTGAGGACCTGAGCCTGATCCCTAGCACCAAACACACACACACACACACACACACACACACACGGGAGAATCACCTAAATGTTTGGAAACTATATTCTTGCTGTTTTCAGTATTTGTTAATACCAATATATTCTCTTGTATCTTTAAGAGTTACATAAACAACAGAAATCAATGTTGCTTTTTCAACAAACTCTGGATATTAATATAATTTGTAAATCACTTCTGGTGCACCTGCTGCATTAAATGCTGGTATTAGGTTTGGAAGGACACTAACTGACCTCCTTTAAACTGCTGTCTGACTACGTTGATGTTTCATTATTTCTTCAATCCAGGGTTGAAATGGATGAATGAATTGTAATTATAGTATCCTGGTGACTCTCTTTGAGACCATTTTTCTGGACAAGCATCAGCTAATCTGACAAATCATGAGCAGTTTACTTTATAGTTTGGTTGGGATTAAGTTACTAACTGGAACCTGCAGGAACATAAGAGTGGTGTTCCCAATAAAATGCATGGGACGTCTGCTATGCCTGTTTTCACTTTTGATCTGTAACCTCTTAGGAATGGATAACTATAAACAGATATTTCTTTGTCACACTTACCTATTGCATTTCAAACACAAACTCAGTATATCAAATTTACATGTTTAAAAACTGTAGTGTATGTTTACCCATGGTTTTTTTTTGACTTTTGAAATTACCAGCATGTGAAAAGAACTATATAAAATGTCTTTTTATTTAAGTTTTAGATATTTTCTTATTAGAATTATGTTAAAGCATTTGTAATTTAGTTTTCCATTGCTGATAGGCAATGGTAAATAACAGGTTTTCCTACTATGACTATTTTTTGAAATTTGAAATATTTTGTTATATGGGGATAGATGGATTGTTGACAGTATTTAAATTTGAATGTTGTTCTTTTTCAACTTTGAATAAGAATTATACATTTTTAGGAAAGTTACTGAATGATTTGAGTCTTTATAATGAATCAATCTTCAAGTTTGCCAAATAGCAAATATTTTTCAGCTTTTATGTTCAAGTTATTATGATCTTTTCTAACAGCAGTTGTCTTTTTTATGAAAACCTTATGACATCTACCAGATCAAATGGGTCTCCTGCTCAACATTAAATTTGTTCTTGTAGACAAGAAAACTGTTATGAGTATTCTTTATAGAAGTCAGTAAAAGTCAGATGTGTTCGTTAGTTAGAGCGGGAAAGTGAGTGAGCATGTAAAGCCATATTTTCCAATAACTATCATTTAATTGGACATTTTGTTTTATCTATCTGCTCTTAGGTGTATAATACACATATCCAAGAAAACTCAATGTAGAAATTAGATTTAGCATCCCTCTGGGTAGCTGAAATTACCCTGCCATTGTTATAAAACATGGTTTTTTATTGTTCTTAGACTGTAAATAAATGTATTGACAGTAAAGAATTATCAACACATCCAGGAAGACTTTATTTAATAATGATGATGTAAAATACTTCTTGTGCCATTCGATTTATCTAATTTATAACTCTGTTTGATTGCCACAGCATGCCTTTCATCTTTAAGAATTGTCCCCTGGGGACCAGTCAACTTATTAATTCATCACTTGCCTTCTTTTATGGTTGCAATCCCCATTATACTATGAGCAGAGTGATTCTCTGTTCTGAAAGCTGCTAGTCAACTGGTTCCAGTCCCACTGACCTTTTGTGTGTAACCATGATCCTAATGGGTTTTCTATTGGCTTCTTTTTCTAATAGGTTATATTACAGTCTACCTTTTTGTCTTAAGGTATCTTGATGAGGATAGGCCAATAAGAGTGAATTCCACACCCCAATTACAGAGCTTTAAAAAGAGGAAAGACTGCTTCAAGTTAACCTGTAGGCTTTTTTAAAATGCCTTTTGATTTATCTGTCACTTGATCCATCAGCAATGAATAATTTTCATGGAAGGTGCACTTTAATTACATTCCCATTTGACTTGCATTATCAACCCCTATCTAGGTAATTAATCTCACCAAGTATCCAATTTCGGCCTTTATTGCTGGCAGGCAAACCTCCTGAATATGTGTGCTTGAATGGGTCTTGGGACTTTTACATCAAGCAGACCCTGAAAGAGATCTGGGGCCTCCCAATCCTTGAACTGTGCCTTAGATTTTTTTTTTCTTATATATTATGAGTAAATTTTATGTAGGATCACAAGTGTACTTCATGACCAAAGAAACTTTTAATTTTTGTAATCATGAAAGTGATAAAACTGCATCACCCTTCACTTCTTGTAGCGAATCTGTATGTCATTTAGTGTGTGAGGGATGTATGTTAACTTACAAAGTGCAAGTCTGTTGTTTTAAGATTTTCATAATTACCCTTTAAATTTTCCCATTTTTTTTAGTTCAGGTTTTAAGATTTATATGAATTGATTTGAATATTTTGGTTGAAGTTGGTTAGATCAAAATTAGAAGCACTTAAAATTATTTTTCTCCTTTATATTTAGTCATATACTCTGTCTTCTACAACTTCCTTCATTCTGAGTTAACACCTTTTTTCCTATCTTGGGATTTTGATCATTTTATTTCTTTATTTCCTGCACAGATTAATGTATAAGATCAGTAATATTAATGTGGTTTGGTTATATAAATACAATAAGTCTGAAATATATAATTTACCTTTCTGTTATGGTTTTGTTTTGTAATCTGTACAAAACAGGCATAAGTTATTTGTATTTTCAGACTTGGAAATTAAAATTATAATATAAATAGTGTTCGACTTCTCTATTCTGAGGACATTTCAGAAACATGAAGAATTTCTTGAAATCAAATTAAAATATAAACAGGTTGCCTGTCTATATGAAAGTGATCTAAACATAAAACATTATTTTAAAGCTTGATCATCTGATTTGTAGAAAAGACAGGCCAGTTATTATTAGGCTAACTAGGTTATAATGCCTATTACTGTGTACAGTAAAATATTTTTGGAAAAATTTATATGATGATATGAAAAGCATAAGCACTTTTCTATTATCCCTTCTCTTCAGATACTCTGTTTCTTCCTATAGTTCTTTCATATCTCATGAGCTCCTGCTTGTATCTTCAGATTATGATTGCATTTATAAGTATTCCACCATCAAACCAGACTCTACACAGAAAAATCTAACTTTATTTTTTTAATTTCTTAATGTTTAACTTTAAATTGACCTTATTTTTTTATGAAAACTGAACACATTTTAAAGTTACATGTAAATGTAGACTCCTAAAATATTTAACACCAATAAAAAATCACATAGTATTTTTTTACTTTGAAAGTTAGTAAATGTTCATTTTTTTTACATAGGTTTAATTGCAAAACTATATAGGAACATTTTACTACCTATATGTTTCTAGAATCAAGATGTGATAATATAATATTACTTGTATTAAATAAATTCATAGTAATTGTTTACAAACTACATGATATTTTAAATTAGAATTGAAATGGGCCAGCAAGATTCATTATTAAATAGTGGACTATTATTAATTCATCAGTAAAGCATATATGCAAAAAATAGATACCCATGCAAATAGATACAAATTCAGATATTTTTTATCATATTGTAAAATATGGATTCTTATTATACTTTTAACAAATTTTTTCTCTATAAATATATTATTAACATATACTTCCTCCAATACCAATTAGACATATGTGCCAAATGAAAAGCTCAGGTTTTTAAATTTCTGTGTCTGTTAATCTCTTTTTGAACTGCTAAATTATGAAAGTTTGTGTTTTTTCAGTACTTGTTATTCTTCCATTTAACATTATTTTAAATTAGAATTTTAAAATATAGTCAATTTAATGTTTAGAAATGAAGGAATTGAAGCTAAAATAAGAGAGACATCATCATAGAGTTAATCAATCCAGTCTAGCTTAAATTTAGGTAATGCTTGATATACAGAAACATTCTGCTTGAATTATTTTGCTTTTCTTCTATGTATTCTTTGGACATTATTTTTTTTTAACATATCAACATGGCAAAAACATGCTGCTTGGCCTATTTAATGTAGTCAATATGTATGCTGAACTGAGCAGATTATTTTCCTACAGCAAAATAAAGTCAGTTTTTTGGAATACTGTATCAAGAGAACAAGAGACCTAAAATATATACAGACTCTTTATGCACTGAATGTTGTCTTTTATCTCTCTAGAATTTGAAAAATAAATCATATGATAAAAAATTGGTTCCTTATGGTACTATATATGAAGATATATGTATATTAGATTTGACATTTATTTGGTGCTGGGGATGTGGCTCAAGTGGTAGCACGCTTGCCTGGCATGTGTGCGGCCCAGGTTCGATCCTCAGCACCACATACAAAACAAAGATGTTGTGTCTGCAGAAAAAAACTTAAAAAAAAAAATATTAAAATTCTCTCTCTCTCTCTATCTCTCTCTTTCTCTAAAAAAACAAAAAACATTTATTTGTCATAAAATTTTATTTTCTCAATACATAATGTGTATTATACATATAACATACGTGTGTGTGTGTGTGTATATATATATATATATACATTTATAGTTTGTTATCAGAGAACAGGATCTATTCTACGTTTGCAGTCAATTTATATTATGTTATGAGGGTGAGATTATATAAGACTGGAAAATAATGTTTTTATAGGAATAACATTAGAAAATTCTGAAGATCACTAATCTGTAGTTGTTGAAGTTTTTCAGAGTCATTCTGTGTCTATCACCAGTAAACAATAAGAAAACGTAAAATGATCTATTTAGGTTTTGATTACTATTTAATATCAGACATGGTTGAGGAAATTTTAAATATGGGATATATATATATCACACACATATATATTTATTTATTTGAATAGAAATATGTATGTATTTAAATCTGCTTACAGCCAAAATGGTATAAGAGAAATATGATTTATTGGAATATCAATTTGGAGAGAAAGTTGAATTTTGATGGTTCAGATATGGCAAAGATTACAGGCAGAATATTTACTTTCTTTTTTTTCAAAATCATTTTTATATATATTGACTGGGTACCCAGAAATGGTTCTCCCACTCAATATATTTGATTGGTTTCTATTTTTCCTTTTTAGCTCTTTCTCTGCTGGCGACAAAGGAGTCTTTGAATGACACCCCCTAGAAACACATTTCTTTAATTGCTTGAAATTAGTAAATGAAAAAAATCAAGAATTAGGAAGCCAATGTATGTAAAACACAAGAAAAAAAGAGGAAGGAGAAGAGCATGATTTCAAATTTGCCTAGTACCACAGATGACAACATGTTCTCACCATCTTTTATCTCAGAAAGCTACTTTCTCCTCTATTGCATTTCTTCTCTACGGGCTGTTGGTTGGTATAATTTGAAACATTCTTGGCTTTTATGCTGTTTAACTAGTTACTCCTTTATTTTCTCTCTCAATAAGTCAATCTCCTCCTCAACCCCCCTTTTTTTTCCTCTTTTTTTCTCATCTTTCTTTCCTCCTCTCCCTCTCACCCTTTCCTTCCTTTCTGGTGGCAAGCAACTAGGTGCAGAGGAATAAAACAGGCTACAACATGAAACCATTATGCTAACATCACAACAATAATATAAATAGTGACCAGAGGGGCAAGTTCTTCCCTGGGAATTTGTTTCTTTGCCCCTGGGGTGCTGCTGCTTTTTCTTCCCATGATACTTACTTCTCTTTCTGAGATGCATCCAACTTGAGAGCTACATTCTTTGAGATCAGTGATGAGGATAACAATTGGTTTTTCTATGATGCTGTACTCTTTGATATGAAAAAAATACAGAATATTTCTTTTCCCTGCCAGTTCCCTATGAGAGATAGCTCTCAATTTTCTACTGGATACATTTATACAAATCTGAATAAGTTTATATTTGTTAAAAGGAGCTTTGTGAAAACAGATCTCACTCATAGCCCAGATATTTGAAGAAAAAAAAAAATCTCAACTAAAACGCAACACAGTGCACAAACTGGTTTTATATTTGTAAAATTAGATTTTTCTTGGGGAATTGGTCAATGAACTCCTCACAGAAAAAAAGGTCTCATTTCTAATCCATACTCAAAAGGCGGGGGGGGGGCAGTCTTTTCTTACAGCCTTGTTCAATCAGTGTGTAAATACATTCACTTACTAAATAATCTTGTGATTCTGACCTTTTGGAAGTGGTGTGCGCTCACTGGAACCTTGCTTTTGATCACTGGTAATCTTTGACATTATTGAGCAACCTTATCCTCCAGGATCTTTCTCTAGTGTTTGGGGTCAGTCTCCCGTGGGAGAAAAGTGTGGGTTTGAATTGTGGATTTGAAAACAAAGCAGTATCACAATCTCCTGTTGTTAGAATGTTTTCTGTGAAGAATCTCATTTAGTGACTGTGCCTTCAACCAAATAGGCACAACATCATCAGTCCTCTGTTAATTCCTCAATTATACTTCACTTGTATATCTGTTTTGTAACCACTTCAAGTGCCAATGCCTAATGGTAGCAAAAGATAAATAAGCAGGTTGGTCAATATAAGGCTCTTTGTTTTCCCATTCTTTTTATAGTGTTTTCTAAAAGGTGTCCAATTTATATTGCTCTAAATGTCCTCCAAATTTGTAGTAATTTTTTTAAGTTGGAAGAACGATGCCATTCAAGGCAAAAAGTTACTCTTAACTACTTGGGCAGAATCTGGGACCTGGTGTTGGGTGAAATTGTTCACTGTTATTTTTATAAGGAGGAAAAGTCTTTGAACAGCTGTATATTTAACTGCCCTCAAGGCTTTCAAAATGATGTGCACACTACCTCCTAACAGCTTGTAACATATGGCATATGAATAGAATCTGAAACTTTCATGTATGCTTTGCATACATGATGTTAAACTCAACCAAAGAGTGTGTAAGGTATAATGCTCTGGACAGCTTTAAAATCTAGTGCATTATTGTACATAAAGTTATGTGATAGTTGTATATTATTTTTCTTTCATGTTTATTTAGGTCTTTTAGTACTTGAAAGACAAGTTTTGGTATTCAATGCATAACATGAACTATGATTTCCTATTATAATCCTACATTAAATAAATTTCTAAAATATTTGCATGATGCCAAGCACTGTGGTTCAAGCCTGTAATCCCAGTTAACTCAGGAGGTTGAGGAAGGTGAATCACAAGTTTGAGGGCAACCTCAGCCACTTTGTGGGACCCTGTATCAAAATTAAAAAAAAAACAAACAAACAAAATTGACTGAGAATGTAGCTCAGTAATAAAGTTCAATCCTCAGTAACAACAACAACAAAAAATTAAATTACGAGTAAACATCTGTTTTCATTGAGTAGCAAGGACCACTTCTGTGTTCCTTTTTGATGTTACAGCAGCAAAGATATACAATGTATCTTGTATGCTATATTCATGTATCCATCCAACAATTTCTATAGACTGTTAAGCAGTGAATAATGGAGAATCCACTGTGGTTGTTTAAATTTTAATAATCATTTCATTGCTAAATAAAAAGTTTTTATCTCTTCTAATATTTTCTAAATGCAATGGAAAATAATATAACTTTAGTTATTCATGTTTTGGTGAGAAGATATTGTTATAAGAATTTAGAAGTGTTAATAGTTTTTCAGTCTCCATTTTAATTGCTATAGATACAAAGGCATGGGATTTTAAAAAAACTTTATAAAATTATTGCAAAGTCACCAATTATTGCTGTTTAATTTACAGGTCCAATAGTTTTTTTCCATCTTGTTCTTTTCTTTTTTTCTTTCTTTCTTTTTTTTTTTTTACTACTCTGTGTCTTTTCTGCTTATCTTTTACAAAGTACAGGTGCTTTTAAAAATATGATTATTTCACTGCTTATTAAAATTGTAATTCCCTATGTTCTTACTGATACCCAGATCTTTAACAAATCCTTTGGAATTATACTGTAAATACCAATGAAACTGTAAAATTTTAAATAGAATTCATGGCTCAGGTCAGGGTAAGAAGCTTATATTACAACTCTAGACAGATAATATATCCCATATGTTAATGATTATGATTTTCGTTCTAATACTAAAAGCAGAAATAGGGAGAAATTTTACAATATTTCTTGAGTATCCCTATACATACTTAGAGGCAGAGAAATTTAGACTAGAGTCACATAAATGATCAAACTATTCAGTCCTGCCTTTTAACACTTTATTGATTCCTTAGGAATCACACTTGCTACAGTTTAGTATGAAAACTGTTATTTTCAGAATGCAGAGAGAAGATAAACAATTTGTGCAAAGTGATAAGTTTGTATAGTTGGATCAGACTCCTTATGAGGATAGAAAGGCCCTGTGGCCTAGGTTATTTATCTTTTCCTATCCTTCATTTTATACTTGTGTTGCTGTATATCTGAGAAAAATCAATCAATTGTAATAAACACATAATGATACTCATGTTTAAAAAATTTTAAATATGTGCTACATATCCAATCCTTGCTAGTTTTGGATTAAGTGTTAAAGTGAAATATGCAAATATATTCATGATTATCAGTAAATGAAATGGATTTACATTATACTTCTAACCTTAGTATTTGTAATTTGATCCAGAATATTTTCATTATAATACATACAAAAGCCACAAAATATACAGATTTCTATGAAAGTAGTAGAAATTATAACATTTTAATATGTGTCTTTGGACATTTTTCCAACATTGCACATTAAGTTTTATTCTCTAGCAAACTTTTCCGGTATTGTATATGGAGGCTAGATAATTATGTCTAGAAATGTAAAATTAATATAAACAGAAATGTAAAATTAATTTCTATTATTTTGATATATTTGAACAGCATTTTTGTGAGTTTTTTTCCCATTTAATAGTTTAATTAGGATTCATAACACTGAAGGAAAAGGTAATATCTAAGGAAGTAAAAAAAATAAATACGTTAACTAAAACACATTTCTTTTTTCTTAATATAAAAATAAGTAAGATCATTTTGGAACTTCACAGATCTAAAAGGTCAAAATAATAGCATTTTCATGTTTAAGTTAATTCAGACACAATTTGATTGCATTTAATCTTTGCCATATCACATTGTTAGCCATATCAGTTTGCTAGAATATTTGAAGTTAAAAATATTCTATATAGTCGTCTTATTTACTTGTGTTGAAAATTTGAGCCACTTTCTGAAGTATTTCTTGCTTTTGTCTTCATATTGAAGATAGATTAATAAGACGTTTATAAAACCAATAATAAAGTTTATACATTTTACTCCTCATCTCTCAGCAGTCCACTGAGCTCCACTCCAGTATATTTGTCAAAATTACAAGAAACAATTGTAAATATATTTTGAATCTAATTATTTGAGAATTTTTAAAAATAATTATTTTTTTGCCTTGTTTTTTAATTGGTTGTTCAAAACATTACAAAGCTCTTGACATACCATATTCTCATACATTAGATTCAAGTGGGTTATGAACTCCCATTTTTACCCCAAATACAGATTGCTGATGTGATTCTGAAAACAATTATTTTATTAAAAGTCTTTTCAAAAGTCAAGCACCTAACAATGTTAGGTGTAGAATACCTGCATAATATATATTTCTTGAAAAAAATAGATTAATGTGTTACTTCTATTGAATTGAAAAATTGAGGCAATGTGACTTGGTGTTCTCTATGTTTGTCTTAAGGCAGAGTTGTATAATGAAAGGTGTATTCCTTCACTATTGGCTTGTGGTGCCACAGAACAGATAAAATGGCCATGTTTTACAATGTCCACTGAAATACAGAAAATACCACATTTTAATGAATCATTAAATTGATGTAATTCAACAGATTGAATGGCTGTTTGATCTATATATATGGATTACATTGAGGAAGTTATTGGGTGAGAAGTAAAATTGCTTCAATTGTTTGTGTATTTCAAGTGAAGTAATTCTTTGTCCTCGGTTATTCTGATTATTTCTTTAATTCTATGATAGTGTTTTGAAAAATGTTTATCTATGCACATGAACTACACATGAATTAAATTTAATGTTCATTTTAGAAGGGATCTCTGTTTCTTAGTAAGTTGCACATGAAAAAAAGGTCTACATTTTATTTAAACGAGTCCAGAAAATGCTATTTATATTGGTTTTCTGTTGGAGTTGTAATCTTCATAGTTCAGGAAGGTGTGTGGTCAGGAGTTTCCAAATTTGGAAAGGGTTTAAAGATGAAAAGAACTGAGGGAAAAAAAAAAAAAAAAAACCTCTGGATTTAGCTAGAAGGCTATCAGTGAAGACCTTAGAAAATATGGTTCATTGGAGTGGTGTGATTACATGTGTAGTAAGACCATCTAAGTTTACTGCTTTTCCTAAAATACAGTGACATTCTAAATTTATTTATAGTATTGTGAATTATACATTCTTTGCAGAAGTTATGCCTAAAGACTTAAGAGTCTCCTACATTCTCATGCTGCTTATTGAACTCTTCATCACCTGCAGGACTTTTCTCCAAGTAGTCCATTGCTTCATATAAATATAAAAACTCCTAAATGTAAATATTCCTGAAATATAAAATCCCTAAGGAAACAGAAGTTAAAGTTACCAGTAATGCCTATACACTTGATGGTGAACCTGAACAGATCTTAATGAAAGGCCACTTAATGCTTAGTGTTGTGATTAGATGTGTCTTTCTCCATGCATCAAAGTTCTAAAATCAAGGTCCACAGTGAGGAATCACTGTCTGTTTGACACCTTTTAAGATGTCTTCTTAGCTTGATACTAATGTTCACATGGAAGAGGGAAGAATAACTATCTTGCTATTGTGAAGGTGCTATTGATTACCTTAATTAAGAGCTACCTTCCTTCTTCGATCACCCTTTTAGGCATTGTTTTAAAAATTTTAATTGCTATATTTAACAGAGTATATTAACTGTGACATTTTTTCTATCTCTTCCAAAACTAGCATAAAAGGATAGATCAACTAACAGTTCAAATAATAATTTACATTGTTTATTATTTAATTTATTAATGTGATTGCTCAGTATCTTCTGCTCCAAGCATGAGGTTTTTTGTTGTTTTGTTTTGTTTTGTTTCCACCAAGGATTGAATCCAGGGGAGCTCAACCACTGAGAACATCCCCAGCCCTTTTTATTTTTTATTTTGAGACAAGATCTCCCTACATTACTTAGAGCCTTGCTGAGTTTCTGAGGCTTTGAACTTGTATTCCTTCTGCCTCAGCCTCCCAGGTTACTGGGATAATACACCTACAACACCATGCCCAGCAAGTCTTTGATTTTTCTAAATGACACTTCAGTTGTTGAGTGTAGTGGAAAGACGATGGACCCTGGCAAAATAAACTTGGTTTAGCTTTCTAGTTGGACCACATTTTCACTGTATGAAATAAACCATGCATAGAACAAAATTATTGTATCCCATATTATCATCAAAAAATGTTTGAGATGACAAGATTGTGAGAGAATTTCTACACAGTCACTAAGTTCATTTAAACTCAACTGTACCTTTTGTAGATGGAATGTATAATTTAGGAGATGTCTCCTTAGTTTAAAAAAAATCTACAAAGAATTGCTATTTTGGAAATGTAGTTGAAAAATCAAATACATGAGGACTGATAGTTCTTGGTACAGCACTCACATTCTTTATTAGGCTCGAGTAAATTCTTGGAAGGGTTCTCGGACCATATGCTGTTACTGTGTTAGCATGTCTAAAAATGACAAGTTTATTTCCATATTTTCATTAATATTGCTTATAGTCTGGCTTAGATGTTAATTGGCAAAACCTTTCTAACTTTCATGTTTGAGGTAAAAAGTGCTAATGATTGGCAATTAGCATATTCAGGACTTCTGCTTAAAAGAAGTATGATAAATGTTTACTAGCTACTGTCTCAATTAGAACTCTGGGACATACTTTACCATTATTTGTTAGGTATGTATTAGTAATGTCTTCACAACAGATGTGAAGAAAAGAAAATATTCACTTAATATAAATATAAAGACTCCTAAATATAAATATTCCTGAAATATAAAATCCCCAAGGAAACAGAAGTTAAAGTTACCAGTAATTTTAAGAAATTTTAAGTAATTTTACTTCATTCCCTTGGGATCCTTGAAGAGTTTGTTTTTTGTATGTGTGTGGTAGTGAGATTTCATCTTTAATGATGTGTTCAAGTCATTTTGATGATGAAAGATGAACATGATTTTTGTAATGATGTTTTGGTTAATTTATTATACAACATATGACCTTGGCTTGATCTTTCTTCTATTCCTTTATCAACATTTTTATCTTTAAATTAGAAAACTCAGAACTTTGCCTGTTTTTTTTTTAATTTTATCATATAGTCAAATTATTATTTGTCCTAAATAGTATTCCTAAAGACACCTGCCATCTCTCATCCCCCTTTCCTCCAGTGAATCTTTCTTTTTAAGTTGTGTGCCTAAAGGGGGCATATTGATTACATAGGAGTTTCATGAGTTTCTGTAATGAAAATATACTACTCCCCAGATTGGACAGTTTTCCTTTTAAATATCAAAATTGCTACAACTCGGGAATCAATGTCCTAGGGGATTCTATCACACCAAACTCATCCCAGTCAGCTGACACTTGAAAATTCACCAGTGACACATTTTCCCTTAAAACTCTTATTCATTCTTGTATCATTCAAGAATATTTATTCATAATTCATAAGTTTCATACATTATTCTAGGTGCCAGGGAAATGCAGTAGAGTAAAAAAAAAAATCTATGAAAATCTATGTCCTTAAGAAGTTTTTAGCAAGGGTGAGATGGGGGTGGAACAGACAAAAATATGTTAAATGTGTAAAGTACAAAGCTTAGATGCTGTTGTTTAACAGGTTATCTAAGAATGGCAGGAACAGAAGGTCAAGAGGGGTTACAGATTTAATTTATAAAGCTGTTAGGAAAGGCTTTCTGGAGGAAATGATGTTTGAATAAAGGCCTGCATGATATATGAAAGGCAAGTGAAGGAAGGGTGTTCCAGACAGAGAGAACGTCTTACAAGGTCCTAAGCAAAGAGTCCATTTGACATGTCCCCTGGAGATGGGCATAGCTGGCCTAGCAGTGAAAGGAAGAAAGCAGAAGAGAAGAAATTGATGTGGGGTTATTGGGGGTGGCAAAACATTGTGTTAGGCCTTTCACGCTTTAGATGGGGATGGAAAGCCATTGGGATTTTTGAACAGAGGAGGAACATGACTCTACTTCCATTTTAGCCGTGTCACATGGCCACCATGTTACAAATAGATATGAAGCTCAGGAGTGGAAGCAGGGTATTTTTCTGAGAGTATATTTTAGTAACCTAGAAGAGACTGAGGTGGTTTCCAGTAAGGTTGTTGCAATGGAATGTTAAAGTGGTCGGTTTGGGATGCATTTTGAATAGGCAGTCAACAAAGTTAGCTGTTTGTTTGTGGAGTATGACAGAAAGAGAAAGACCAGGTGTAGTTTTGAGTATTTTAGTCTGTGAAGCTGAAAAGATGAAATCATTAGTATTTCAGAGTTAGAAGTTTGTGGGAGGGATAGGTTTGAAGAAATTTAAGAGCTCCATTTTGGGCATGCTAAGTTTAGGATGCCTCTATCTGGTTACACCTGTCTATAGTTCATGCACAACTTCTGGGTTAGTGATTCGAATCTGGTGTTCTCAGGGTAGGCATTGAATTTAAGTTATAAAACTAAGTGAGATTTGTAAAAGAGTGAGTGCGAGTAGAATCAAAAGCAAATTGTGATCTGAGTGCTGCCAGGTGTTGAATAACACACACAAAAATGTGACAACAAACAGCTGGTAAGACAGGAAGAAAATGTAGAGGTTGATGCTCTGAAAGCAAAGGAAATATTTAAAGGAGGAGGCAGTGATCTGTGTCCAGTGTTGCTAACAGCCCTTCGAGGTGAGGAGTGAGAATGGAATTTTGGTTATAATTGCCTCAGTATGGGTATAGTGGCCATCAGACCAACTCATGTGTTTAGGCTGCAGTAGTCTGTAGACTAAGGGTGGTTGATGGTCAGCTCTGCTCCACACATGTCACCTCCAACTGGGAGTATTGTGCCCAATTCTAGAAACCATGAGTGAAAAGCAATACAGACATATGTTTTAAGGTGATGAGAAATGTGAAGAAACACATTTATGGAATTTGAATGGAGTTGGAAGAGTAGATTTGGCTAACTTAGAGAAAACTAAAGAAGTATAATTGTAACCATCCAAAAATTCTGCAATTTTATACCTTAAGAAGTTGTTTCTTATATTAAATTACAATATGTCTCTCTGTTATTTCTCTCCATTCATTCATTTATTTAATAAATATTGATTGTCTATAAGAGACAAACTCTGTGCTAGCTGGTGGAGATGAACTAGTATGTAAGGAAGATATGATATTATGTTACTCAGTAGATTTTTGGATTTTGGTCCAAAAATGTGATGTGCCATGATGACATCCCATGTACTCTGGGCATTTCATAATAGCTGGCAACTGTCTCATGGAAGCTGATGAAGAGAAAAGAGATAATATAATCTTACCTAAAAAGTCAAAGAACAAACCATGTGTTAGTTTCAAAATTGCTCTCTGTACCTGTTTCTACTTAAAATGTTCAGTGAATGACACACAAGTTAGTCTTCTAAGTAAGTTCTAGTCATGCTATTTGTTAGATATTGAGCTTTCATAAGTAATTGTCTCCCTATATTTTATATCATGAGAGCATTCATTTAAAAATCACTCTTTCACATGTTAAAGAGAACAGTCTGTCATGCAGTGCCATATTGAGTTGCAGGTTTTATTTTCACTCTTCTGTTAAATAAATATCGATTGAATGTCTGAAGTATGTCAGGTAATTTGCTTGGGGATAGGGATTAAGTGGTGAAATGGACATAGCCTTTCATGGTACCCAGACTGCAGAGAGACACAGATAACATTTTCTTTCCTTTTTACATCCACTAATAGTGTACCATTATTCTTGAGTGTTCTTCTGAGATTTTTATTATCTGATTCTGACCTGTGAATAGAATTATCTGTTACATAGCTAATGTTTGGTGAAGACATCAGGCAGTTTGTAGATCTAGAACTGTTATTTTTGAATTTTTGATAGATCTCATTGATGGCAAAGAGAGGATGTTGTGTCATTTATTTCAGTAAGCACAGGCAGCAGCACTACATCTATCTTGAGCCAGAAGACAAAACAAATAATTGTTAAATCTCGTGTGTTTGATGATAATCAGTTTTCTTGGCAAATTCTTGAATTAAGCAACTTTAATTCATTGATGTTCACATGACTCTAAATCCTTTTTCCCCCTGACAATTAGATATATTTGGATTCTTCAGACATGTACAAAAATAATAAAAATGTTATTTCTAGGTAAATTTAAAATACCAAGTACACCAATAGATTCAAAATATTTTTTACTATAATCAAAATTGATTAATGTATATGTACTTATAATCTTAAGGAAAGTGATAGTCCATTTTACTGGGCTATTTTTAAAATTCTCTTCATTTGGTTTGTCCTTTATTTTTACCTGGGTACTCTACGTGGATATATTTTGGCAATAAAGAGTAGGTGAGGGAAAGTGTGGAATATGATATGTCAAGAAATTTGTAATGTTTTGAACAACCAACAATAAAAAAAAAAGAGTAGGTGAGGAGGATTGGAAGCAAGAGAGTATAGTTCCAAAATGCATACTTTTACCATTTTAAACAGAGTTTCCAATTACAGAAAGTTTTAAATAATTAATCTTAGTAGTAGTTACTTGAATCAGTTAACCAGTATTTGTTTTTGTTTTGTTTTTGTTATCATGCAGCTTCGTATGCCTGACATTTGTTTTAATAAAAAGATATACTATCTTATTAGAAGGTTAAGGTGATTAATTTTTCAATTGAGTTTTCATTGTTCAAAGACAATAGAATAAGTGAGATAAAGTTGAAATGTCTATGATATACAAATCATTTAGGACTCATTCTTTCTAAATTCCATCAGTCCTCTGCTTTGAATTTAAGATCAACATTGAATCATATTTCATAACAACCATTTCCCTATGTGCATATATCATTCCTGAAAATTCTAAATTTTTTCAGCTGGCAGGACATTAAAGCATATTTTGGCATACACCATCAGTGGTCTTATTTTTAATTTTTGCATTATGGTTTGGAATATTTATTTATTTGTTTTTGCTTCTCCCTGGGGGAGGGCAAAGAAGGAGGCTCAAAGGTATTTCCTGGTAAGATACTTGTCTAAAGTAAACGTTTCTCTCTGTTCTCGATTTGTCCTTCTTCTCTCATTTACCCTTGTTTTTAACACCACATACCTTGTCCTGAAAGGATGCCTTTTCCCAGAATCATTATGAATTAGTAAAGAATAGAGCAGTAAGTAGGAAGTCTCTGAATAAAGGCTTGCACATAGTATTTCTCCCTCCTAAAATATGAGATTCTTTTATGTCTGCTTTCTGTGAATGAGCACATAGAAATATTTTCTTCTGCTTCCTGACTAAGGTCTTGATTTATAAGAAATTTCAAAGTTTTGGGTGCATAAGTGATAAAAAATGATGAATTATTTCTGTGTATATACCTTTTACTCATTGTTGATTTCTTCTTTTCTTGATCATGTTTCTCAAATCGGAAAGAATGCACCTACCTCCACTTACCCCAACATACTCGCATACATATTTATTAAAATGGAATGGCCAGCATTATTTAGAGGTAGTGTACACTGTTCTGACAGGTGAAGTTTTCTGAAACTTTCCTTGTTATTCACTAATGTGTCATGTGAGTTCTGTGGTCCTGTATTTGCCTCAAGAATAATCCTGCTATATTCTCTCCTATTTCGTATCTGTAATCTTCTCTCAGTTTTTCCAGAACCCAAAGATGATTTGTGGAACATTCTTTCCCAATCTAGAATATTAAACACCCCTGAGGTTTATGGAATATTCCTTAGCATCACCTTAGATGTCTAATTTTCAGGTTGAAATTAAAAACAAATACTTGAGATTTTCCTGATCAGTCTGCACACTTGGAGACCTAATTCAAAACAGTCAGATGAATATTATCAGGATTTAATCACAAGCATATTTTATGAGAGTTAATATACATATGTAGGAAAATGAAATTATCCTGGGATCAATATTCCAGATTTTTTTAAAAAAAATTATCCCATTATCCTTAATTTTTTTTCTAAGCAAACACATCAATATTTCTGCTTTAGGTAAATAATCACAGAAATGTTTCTCGTGCTCAATAATTCATCTTCCCTTTCGTGGATGGCTTAAGATAATTTGTCAATTTAAAGTGGACCACTGATAATACTTGGAGGTAGTTCTGTATTTGTGATTAAATACATGTGAAATATGTAAGTGGAAGGACTCCTGGAGTTAAGATTTTAATATTTCAGTTGTAGACAACTCTCTTTGAAAACATAGCTTTTTTATACAGATTTGGTGTGAAAATGTTTAGTTGAGCAGATGGAGATCCAGCTGGTAGAATATATGTTTGTCAGGGTATCTGGCATTTAGCTACATCCAAAAATGATATCAAACTGAAAGATGCTAAAGAGCAGCACTGTATGAAAGCCAGTGTGATCGGCTAGGGGTAGAGTGCTTTCATTTTTGATTTTCTAACCCTGAAGGAATACATTTTAATCCAGATGGAATTTTCAGTTTTAAAAATAAAATCTGAGAAAAATGTAAATAAAATTGTCAAACAGCTGCCTTTCCAAAATCTTGATTATAGTATGTCAGTAAAAGCATGCTACTTTGTATGTTGAAATTAAGTACCTAATGAATAGTACATATCTGTAATGTACAATAAATATGTACATTTCCCAGAACATTATATTCTGTATACTTAGGCTCATTATTTTGGTTTCATGAGCTGAACTATAAGAAATAGTGGATGATGATGACTAGAATGAGAGAAAGGAGGACTCCATGTGTGGAAGAACAGCAAGAACTCTAAATACATTTGAGAATATTTTGCCCTGTGAGGCACCAGTATTTTAACCTCCACTGAAGTGAAGAGAAGGTTAGGGATGAAAAATAATGTCTTTACTACTGAATTCTGGAGCATATCATACCAATTATCAAATCATACCAATTTGATTAACTCCTGTTGTGTAGGAGCTCTACATTGCTTTAAACTATTAATTCACAGCCCGGTAAAATATACTTGCAGTGGGGAATGACATGAAATGTCCCCTGAATCCTTTGAGCTACTTACTGTTGTGAGTAAAAGTATCTATAAGTGACTTTTGGACAGTTTGACTTAGGGATTTATTTCAACCACTAAATTCAAAAGAGAGGTTTGATCTTGATTTGATTCAATGACCTCTTCATAAAGACGAGTTCTAAATTAAAGGTATAATCAAAATAAGATCGT
Source organism: Marmota marmota marmota (assembly GCF_001458135.2). Lineage (NCBI taxonomy): Eukaryota > Metazoa > Chordata > Mammalia > Rodentia > Sciuridae > Marmota > Marmota marmota. Next base: position 14,277,561 of record NW_025999842.1, on the reverse strand, counting down.
TGCTAATATGCCCCTATGATTCTACCATCCATATAGCCAGAGCTAAGTGCAGTGCTTTAAAATATCCCCTTACCAAAAACTTGAGCTGTAAAAAGCATTTTCATTAATGAACATAATTTAACAATTTATGCTTCAGAACAATTAATGAAATATTTATCAGAAAAACATTCCTTCAAAATAGTAAATCTTTTGTCCTTCCAAGAAATGTTCATATCTTCTAGAACAAGGAAAAAAAAAGATTATAGACTAGCAATAGACTATAAGTGATACTTGCTTTTGATTTTGTTTGAAGGTGTTATTGAACTATTTCTTCCTAAATTTTAAAAAGAAGAGCAACATGGTATTCTCTCTTTCTAAATATCCATCTTAAAATTTGCTTGCTTTATAATCCTTTCTTATGTATACATTATATAAGCAGGTATTACAGATATATAATACACAAATCACATGCAGTATAAATTATAAATATATTTATATATGTATGTCTTTATGTATTTGTGAGTGTGTGTGTGTATATATATATATATATATATATATATATATATATGTATGCATCTGTGTGGTGTGAAAATCTGTGTGCTTAATTTGCATCATAAGGTCTCTATAATAGGTTCTTTGCATTCCTTATATAAACAAAACCTCACAATGCCCTGCAATGTTGTTATTGTAAATTTACCCATTATAGAGATAAAGAAGTCTAGAGAATTTGAGGAGTCCATTTGTACAGAAGCAGGAATCAAACCTCAAATCATGCTCTTAATTATAATTCCTCATGTCCTTTGCTACTTTCTAGTGTTTTAAAAGTCCAATCTTACAGGGTATGGTTACACATTTACCTGAGTAACTGACCAATTTCTCTAGCAGATTATTGAACAGCTAAATGATCGGTGTTGAGGCCAATGTGGAGTTGTGTGGACCATGGGGACCTGAAAAGGGAATGACCTCTCTAAAGCAAGCAGTCACCTCACCTTTCCCAATGAAAACACAAACTTTTCCAGGGGGCCAGATAGGTAAATCCCAAAATGCAAACAAAATCAGTGATTTCAGTGAAATCTTCAGATTTTACAATATTTGTCTAATAATTAAGTTCAAAAATTAGGAGCACCTTCACTGTGTCAAACCAAACCAATATATAGGATTTTTTTTTGGTGGGGTTGAATGCATTAATTTGTGAGCTCAGTCATTGCCAGGCATTTTCAAGTTGAGTTCCAAGCATAAACAGACTTTGAGACAGAGATATGTATGTAGGCAGGAATTTTATTGGTGACTGCTCTTGAAATCAACACCTTAAACACTGTGATTAACATAGGCATCACCGAAAAATAATGTGTAACTCTTGCCCATTATCTGATTATCTCATTATCTGAGTTTTATTTCCAAACTTCCTTTTAATGCAGGTTCTAGGGCTCACACTCAGGAAATCTAAATATTGTAGGTAAACAAGTGGATCCAGTTATTACTATTTTTATATGAAAACAGGTAGATACTAATGATTTTAATATGCATGCCATATATAGCAGTTTGAGATATACTGACTTAAAACAAATACATAGAAATCAATTTCTCCTCTTTTCTGCATGGCATGGGTCATGTATCACACAGCTTTTTGTCTTTTTTTTTTTTTAACTCTTCAAATAACACTTGAGATAAGTAAAACTTTATTGCCACAATTTCATTTATTTATTGTTGCAGCAGAATAAAACACACAAAATTATGTTGTAAACCATGGAGAATTTTTAAGTGAACTATGTTTTAGCTAATCAAAATAATTTTTTAAAACTTCTGACTTGGTAAATCCTAGCATCCTGTATTTCACCATTTTCATGCTGCCTTAGGACTAATTGCGTTGGGCTATCTTCTCTCTGAAGCAACTACCAATGCTGTGTAAGCCTTAAGTATATTTTTTCCAAATAATGTTTTATAAATAAGGCTTATGAAATTTCATGTATTAAAAAACATAATAAATGTTTATTATAAAGTATATCTATCTCCTTCACCTTTAATTGCACATCTGACCTGTGTCTAATAGCATTTTTTAATACTATGAAAGAGAATGGTTACTTCTGTAAAAACTGTTTATTCTGGGTTCATTCTTAAATATATTTACTGATTGTAGAAAGGAATTGTTTTTTTCCCAAATGAAGTAAAATTGCATTTCTAATCATTTTGAGCTAATGATAGTGTTCTTTCAGAATAGCATGCACGCTTGGTCTCTAATCATTTTCCCTATCATTGTAATATAATGTTGATTATAACTAATTCTCTTTTGGAATGAAAGAACTAATATGCTGAATCTTTATTCAAATTTTACTTGTATATTAAAATTCTTTGCTAAGCCTTTATTAATTCTTCAGAATATTCCAACATGCTTCTTAGTATTAAAATATGACATTATTAAAACACTTTTGTGTAAAATAAACAGTAATGAAAACATTACTGTTTTCATTAGACAGTTTCTGTAGTTTTAAAAGAAAGTTAATCAGTGAAATGGAACAGTGATTTCCTTAAATGATCAATCCATTAATATATATGTTAGGAATTTGCCATTGGGTCACATCTTTAATGTCCTTCCATATATTCTTATTGCAACATTTCACCCAGTTTAATACTAAATATGTAGTAAATATGTACAAGTACAAAGAAGCCTTAGCATAGAAAATTTATTTTACATCTTAAAGGGACCATGGGGTGGGAGAGGGGAGAGAGGAGAGAAATGCTCAGAAGTGATACTGACCAAATTATATTGTTATATTGTGTGCATATATAAACATGTAACACCAAATTCCATCATTATGTATAGTTATAATATAACAATAGAAAAATGCAGAAAGAAAAATATTACATCTTATCACAGAAATTGAAAAATGTATAAAATGAACTCTTTGCTTTATAGGTATTATTTTTCATTTGTTTTTATAATTTTCAGTTATTGGTTATTAAGGAGGATATAATATTTTATTGTTAACATATACAGTCTCTCAGGAAATCCTGCTGAATCTCACCTCAGCATATTTATAATAGATGTGACCTGACAACTTTCTTTACTTGCACAGTTTATCTACTCCAGCATTTCTTACCTGTATTACTGCAAAAATTCCTAAGAGATCTCTGATCTCCTACCTTTGGCCACATAATGTTCATTCTGTATCCTTTACTAAAGCATGGACTATTTTTATCCTCTGCTCAGAAAGCCACTCACTGAGATTCTGCATCTTACTCAGAGAAAGTGTGAAAATTGGCCTGGCCTTATGTGATCCACTTTGTGCCTCACCTCCTTAAACATTGTGGTCCCTTCTCTTCCCTTTCTACACTCAGTCACACGTTATAACCATGTCATTCTCTTTGCTGGTCCTTAAGACACACCAGAAATGCACCTACCTTCAGGCCTTTGTTCTAGCTACTCCCACTCTCTCACAGTTGTCTCCACCTGGCATTATGATTTGGATACAGAGTATCCCCCAAGACTCATGTGTTGAAAGCTTGGTCCCCACTGCAACAACATTCAGAGGTAGGGCTTTGGGGAAATGTTTGGATCATGACCTCATGAGTAGGTTAATCCATTGATAGCAGTATGGACTGCCAGGAAGTGGTAGAAACTAAGCAGGTAGGGCATGGATAGAGGAAGTAGGTCACTGGGGACTTGCCCATGGAGAATGTATTTTGTCCCTGACCTCTTCTCCTTCACTGTGTATTTTCTGGCTGCTATGTGCTGAGAACATTTTCTCAGCCCACCAATGATGTTGTACCTCCTCTCTGTCCCAGAGCAGTGGAGCCTGCCAACCATGGACTGAAACTATAAGTGAATATAACCTCCTCCACTAATATTTTTATATCAGTTATTTTGGTCAAAGCAACAAAAAGCTAATTAACACAAGCTGGTTATCTTTTTGGTTTACTAGTCACCTTCAAAGAAATGTTCAACCCACATTGTCAATCAACTCTGTCTTGACAGCCTAACTAATATGACAACATGTAACTTAATTATTCCAGACCCCCGTACCCTACTCCCTGTTTCTTCTTTCTCACCATTTTCAATATGCAGTTTTCTTAGTAATGCTTTACTGAATGTTTTCCTTCGTGATCATGTGAGCCTCCTTAGGACAGAATATTTCTTTTCCTTACATTTATGATATATGAGGCACTTAATAAATATTTGTTATTGAACTGTAATAGAATTCTCACTTGTGACATTATTAGGAAGACAAATTATTAAATGCATGTAATTTATACTTAATGATGTAATTCTGCATTAAAAGACAGCAAAGATAGTGAAATTGAATCATCAAAAAAGTTTCTGAATTTATCACAAAAGATCACCATTTTTTTTCTAAGTCACAGTAATGGTTTCCTGGTTTTATAATTTTACATAACTTTAGAATTAAGAAGAATTTTTTTAAAAAAAGAGCTAACAATTTACTATGGCCTTTTAAAGTTTTTTTTTTCTTTATGAAAACTGCATGAAGGTTTAATAACTAATCTCATTATGGCATCATTGCTATAAGGGTCATGACATATACAACAAAGCAAAAAGCAACAAAACAAAACAAAAGACAGTATACTTTTATCTTCATTATTTCTTAAAATCTCTTGCATTTAAACCTGTATAAGCAGAAAATGCAATTAAAAAATTAAGGACATCTATTTAAATCAAATATACTTACCTTTATAAAAATGTATTAATTTATTGCCTTGTCTGTCTTATTTTATTTCTGGTGAAAATTACATAAAAAAGATTGTGTTTGTCTGCAAATCTGAACGTAGATACCATGAATTAGTGAACTCTTTGGCTTCAAAATGCCTGGTTCCAAGTATCATTTTCTGTGCATATCTTTCACTTTCTCACCAAGCAGATGGCAGCATAGTGGCAAGCAATGGAGACATGCAGGCCAATTTATTCTGCCATACACTGAAAACTGTGCTAGAATTTGTGGGCAAAATAAAAGCAAGAGAAGGAAACTGACACTCTTTAAGAGCCATAGTATATACCAAGCACTGTGTTAATGTTTTCATATACACTGTTTCATTCAATAAATCCTTGAATTAGCAAGAAAGATATGTTAACACTTAGGAGTACAGTATGCCTTATAAGTACAGTTCTCTTTTGATACGAGTAGTGCTTTTAGTGCATTATTTGTTTGAACTTGGACAGTGTACAGAAGAAGCGTAGAGTACTCCAGATATAGAAAATGATTATGAAGGTGTGGAGGTGTAAATGAGAACTATGATTATTGGATGGCTGTCTTTAAGGATGGTGATATCTAATAATATGTAACCTTATTAGATGTGCCACTTCATCTTTTTCTGTAGCTAATTATTCTCCAAGGATTTCTAAGCCAGCTGTGATGGCAGCAGGAGCCATTTCCATATACTGCAGGTGCTAGACATGGTCAAGGATTTCAGCTTTTGTAGCAGCTGAAGGTGTCGGGCGGGGGGTGCTTGTTTCAGACAACCTGGAAGAATACAACTTAGTTGTTTTAATTTTTATAAAATTGGATCTGCCCAAACAATTAATATTTTAACTTGTGATTATGTGTAATTCTGTGACCAAGTTTAAATGCAACTTAAGACTAAGTCTCTGTATGGAAAGGAATCCTTAAAAGAAAGTTCATAGTTGAATTAATCACTGTATGAATGTTAAAAGAAAGTGACCTGAGAAATGTGCCTGAGTGTCCAAGATGGCGTACATGTCAAATATAAAATATTCCAAGGCCATCACAAATCTAGATCCTGTAAATTGCACAATTGCACTCTCCACATTAGTAACTTTACTACTTGAACAGCTCTGCCTGCCCTCCAGGCTACTTACCCTTATTACTTATACCATGCATTCCTAGGACATGCTTCTACATATCAGATAGAGGGAAATACAAATTCATTTCTACATTAGTTTATTTAAAACATAATTAAAATAGTAAGACTTCTGTAAAATACTTGCAAAATATTCAAAATCACTAAATTGTGGGGCTTCTGGAAGATTATTTTGTATTAACACAGGAAAACATACAGTTTATAACTCAGAGAATAAAATCCTCAAAAGTATTTGCCCATAAGCTTGCTCTCATACTAGCAAAAGGAAAAAAAAAATTGGAGAGAAGAGAGAAAATTCAAAATGCCAGAAGATTATCATATGTTTAGAAGAGAGAAATGACCCTAGTAAACACAGCAGGGTAGTTTTACTAAACATGAAGTATGAAATAACTGCATTCCATCTTAGGACAGTGGTCCAGTTATCCGTTTTTCAAGGCTAATTATTACCTTCTATCTGGCTTTTAAATGTTTTGATATTTGTATACTTATATCATTTGTACATTTACAAACCATATGTACATTTACAAACCATACTTAAATAAAATACATAGAGACTCTGAAAAAACACCATCAATTTATATAATGTAGAAATTCAATATCAACCAGACATTATTGAAAGTGTAAAATTCTTCTAAAATATAATCAGATGTAGTAAGAATTTATGCCTTAGGTTTTCTCATTTATTTTTGCATGTTAATATAGAAATTATTCAATTGATATTTTATGTATAAATGATTCATTTTATGTCAAATAAGCAAATTGTTCCTGATGTGTAGACACTTAAAAGAGTATAGTCTAGAAATTCTGTTAATGTAGTATGTAATTAAGTACTGGCATATTAGAACAATAGCTTCTAAGGTCTCTGAAAATATCTGCAGCTGCACAGAAAAAAACCTAAATATTTTCAGGTTAATTCTGTAAGAGTAAATTCTAATATTATGATATTGACATATTCAGGTGGCCAAAATGAAAAACTTATAAAGATTTAATTTTCAACAATAAGTTGTTAGAATATGAGAAATTAGACATTATGCTATTCTTCTTAAATATAGATAAGCTGCTGTATATACATTATTAAATGCAAATGATTTTTTAAAAATCAACTGCCTGCCTTACCAATTAGGTTCTGAGAGTGAAGATCTGGTCGCTTCGGTTTATTACTATCAATAACTATGGCAATGTAGTACCTTCCTGTGTTAGCATAACTAAACCATTTGCTTTCTTTAAAGTTGTGCATTTTCATTATATCGTGTGATCACTTTCAGAAACTGGCTTACCTTAAATTCTTATTTGAATAAGAATAACTTTAATTTTTACAACAGGACAAATGAAATTGATTTTTCCTAAACAATTCAATGTGTATTTTAGGGTGCACATTCCAGAGGTCTAGTTGTAAAGAATGGTTCTTATAATAAAACATAAACTATGATTTCCTAAAGAAATTATCAAAAACTGAGAGTACATGATTAGAGTTTTTATTGCAAGTAAAGAACACATTGTGAAAAGCTTACAAAGATTCACAACCATGAGATTGAAAAGACAAAACATAGCACTCCATGGATAAAAAGTTGGGCAGAGAAAAGTCATCAGACAGTGAAATGTTGATTTTAGAGTTTAGGATGGTACTTGGAAAAGTCTCCAAAAGTCAGATAACTTATCCACAAGCAGAAAACTAGATTTCTCAAGTACAAAAAGAAAAAAAAAAAAGAAAGAAAGAAGAAAACAAAAGAGTTAATTATTGGTTTTCACAATCAGTGATATTAGTCAAAACCAGAGTACACCATTATTTAAAAGGGAAGTTTGTAGCCAGTTATGGTGATGTATGCCTGTCATCTTACAAATGTGAAGGCTGATGGAGGAAAATGGTAGGTTCAAAGCCAACTTAGCTAGATCCTGGCTCAACATAAAAAATAAATAGGATGAACGATGTTACTCAGCGGTTAGTGCCACTGTTCAATCCCCAGTACCAAAAATAAATAAATAATTAAGTAAAAGGGAAATTTGTAAATTTGTTATTATTTAGGAATTTTAAACATGAAGTATTTCCTCTTTAAATTTGCCTTGAATTTGTATGATTTGGATCCTTGGAAGATGGAGATAAACCACAAAACTGTTGAATATTCCTATGATGATATTCTTTATTCTGTAAATTGGTATACATCTTTGAGATATTTGATGAACAGTTTAGAACAAATTAATCTGATTGGTTTTGAATTTTCAGTGTCTTAAGAAGTTCACAATATAAGCAGATACTTCACTCCATTGAAGGATGTAATATTACAGTTTATCAGATTTTGAAAATATGTATGCCATTAATAAGCACTTACTACATTTCATTTAAGAAAATTATTATCTATCAGTTTTATTGTAAACTCTTATTTTTTAAATATCATAGTGACTAAATACCCGAGTGACTTGTAATATTTTCAGGAAAAAAAAAACACAAACACCATTAAAATATGCATTTGAAACTAACACCATAAGAACGTATATTATGAATCTAAAATACTTAATTAAATCCATACATCAATTTGAGGTATTAGTAGTTAAAATGTATCTAAGTGTGAATTCAATTTTCATATGTGAATGTTTCATCCTTTTTTAATCCTCCCCCACAAAATGTTTTTTTTTTTTTTTTTTTTTTTTTTTTTTTTAAGAATGAAGCCTACTAATAGGAGTTTTCAAGTTTCACTCTAAGTTTTGGTCATGGTCATAGTTGTGAATAGCTTAGATATGTGGGAATACCTAAGTTAACTTGTTCCTATGTTGACTGAACTTAAAGCTCTGCAAATGTTCAGTCAATGAATAATTAAAGGTCATGTGGTAAGTTAGGAGAGATGTGTGTCCAGGCATGTCTGGGAAATATTTACCCCTTTTCAGTCAGCCATCCTTATACTACTTTGTTAAATATTCACCCAAGCCTGGGTTTCTTCATCTTTAAAGTAGGAATCACGATAGTAATTAGGATGATTATTATGCCAAGTAGATAATAGATAAACAAATAAATAATAGGTAAATTACTTACTACATAATATATCATAGGATATAATAGTGGAAATTGGTGTATTATATATGATGTTTTTCTGTATAATACTTTTTAAAAGAGAAAAAAAATCCAAATTTAACCAAGCAAATTTCTCAATATTTATTTTCTAATATAACTAATTTTGGTATATTGTATCAAAGTCTCAAGATTTTTTAATGTAATTTCCTTAACGAAAAACAATATTTTCTTGTGAAACTCTGGCTTAACCACAGGAAAATATGTGAACATAATATGATTGCTTCAATATGACTGCTTTGTAAAACAACAGAAATAGCCCGCACTCCTGAGTGTGGAGGTGGCTCTTGTGGCTATTGCTAAATGGAATTAACATCTTATGAGAACAAGATGATGGAAGCAAATCGATGAAGAGAAGGATAAAAATGTTGATAGACTGGAAAGTAATGGAGAAAAAATCATAGATTATAAGAATAAGAAAAGAGAGATGAAAGGGGTGTAGTATAAAATACAGCTCAGAAATAAAGAAAAGGAAAAAACAGTAAAGAAAAGAAAGATTATCCCTAAACTTCTCATTATCTCTCATGTATTTGCTGCCATCTTATATCTGGCTACTAGTTAGTATTAAACCTGGTATCACTGCCCCCAAGTCCCCCTCTTTCCTAAACAAAGACCACCTTCTGTAGTCTGGTCCTCTTTCTTAACGATAACTTCATTAAGGATAAAGAAACTTCTGATTGAACTATTACACTGCTTGTGCCATCTCTTTAAGGAATACTTAACCTTGATAATTAACAACTTAAAAACAAAACTGTGTTTCCTTGAAATGAGAATTCAGAGTTGAGGATGTAGTTAACTGGTAGGGCATTAGTTTAGTATGCATGCACAAGGCCCTATATTCAATCCCTAGCAACATAGCAAAAATAAATAAATAATTAGATAACACAAAAGCAATCAAATTATATAAAAAATGTCATGCATCTAATTTAGCAGTCTTAAAACATCAAATTTGTAATTACTTATAAAGTGAATTATTTTTTCTCTTTAGTAAGTCCTATTGAGTTTTGTTTGTATCTTGATTATACCAACTAAGAACATTTTTACTATTTAAGTTTCTCTTATAATTACATTTATTAATTCTGATTAAGGAAATAATATGTAAAAAGAGGAAATCTACACATGTAAAATGTAATGAAAACAATATTCACCATTAAAAGCTTTCCTAATTTTCATCCCTATAATATCTTTGATTTACTATACTACTTTTCTTCAATGCCACTTATAGTTTTTCTTGTGAAACAAAGTATTTATTGAAAAACATTACCATCAGGGATTTTATAACATAGTATGATACTTACATTGTTTTTAACTTTTCACCACTGCCTGCAATCTCTTCCTTTTTATTAAAGTCATACTTTTTACAAACTGGCATCTATTTAGGATACATTTACAGATGTTCAATTACACAGTTAGAGACTTAGTACTTGTTAAGTTACTTTACAATGAGATTATTTCATTATACATTGTAGCTAGCGTATGGTGGAGACTACTTAGAGGGTTTTTTGTTTGTGTTTGTAAACTTTATGAGACTACCAAGTGAAACTCATGTATTTAAAAAAAACAAAATGATGTCATCTCTTTGGGGAATTTTTCCATTGCTTGTTTTCACTGAAATGAACTTTCCAAGATGAAACTGAAAATTTACTTTTGAATAGAATGAGTACAACTTTCTACATTGAGGCCATAACCAAAATTTATGTGAGCTTGACTTACAGCATAGACCAAATAATTTATTACAAAATATACCAGCACATTGCAAATTCATTTAAATAATTCATCTTTACTGAAAATTATTTTTAAAATATAGCCCATTTTAGTCTTGGACTTTTTAAATGCACTTAGTAGATGTCTGACAAAGCAATAACATAAAGAATTATTAAGGAATATGAACCAAATGTAAAATGATGAAAGTAATTAAAACCCACTTCCTAGACAGTAATTTTCAATGCCCCTGATCTCACTTCCTTTGATTGCTTTTAAAGAAGCAAAAATTGCCAATGGGCACCTGGGCTGGTTCCATATTTTGCTATTGTGTATTGTTAGGTGCCTGTTTGCAGATGAATGGATAAATAAAATGTGGTATATATACATAATAAGATTTACTCAGCCATAAAGAAGAAAGAAATTGTGGCATTTGCTGTTAAATGGATGGAACTGGTGAACATCTTGCTAAGTGAAATAAGCGAGACTCAGAAAGTAAAGAGTAGAATATTCTCTCTTATATGCACAAGACACACCAAAATAATGGGGAAAAAAGCTTGTAGATGGACCCCTGAAAAATAAGGGAGATCAGTGAATGGGCTAGACAGAGGGACAGGAAAAGAGAGGAATGCTGGAATGAAATTCACAAAATAATGCTATGTATATAAATGGATATACCACAGTGAATTCTGTCTTTATATATATCCATGAAATACCAATTAAAAAAAAAAAAAACAACTATAAATGAATAGAAGGAAGACCAGAAGAGTAGCACAAGTTGAACAAGGGGAAGGAGGAGGAAGAATAAAGGGAAGTACTGGGTACTGAAGTGGTGCAAATTAATTTCCATGCATATATATTTATGTCAATTTGAACTTCAATGTTATGTATAACTATAATGCACTAATAATAACATAAAAAGAAACCTTCAAGAAACCAAAAAATCTGAAAAAAATGTTAATTTCTTACCTTAAAGAAATTAACAGAACATTACTACATTGTTGATTTAATTTTGCAATTATTCATGGTCTTCAACACAAAAAGTTATGTTAATTATTTTAATTGCCAATTTCTATAAGAACATCATTTTTATTTATCACCTACATTAATGTCAAGAGTAAAATTTCTTATCCTATAACATTCTTTAATAGTATTATAATACATACATATGAAATTTCTCATATATTTAGTTATACAAACTACATAGTACCCTACTTTATGAAGTTTAAAAAATAGATTTCTTTTTAAATTGCATATTTAATAAAGACATTTTAATTGGTGTTATTTTATACCAGGTTATGTTTTTATTACTTAAATAATAGTGATAACTTCCTTCTAAGTCATTATTTTATAACTAGATTAGTTTTTCATTAAAACATCATTGTGATGAATGCAAACAATGTTGTCCAGAATAGTCCTATAGATTTGATAACTACAGCAATTTCATATTATCAGCATTTTAAATGTAATACATTACATATAATAATTATATTTATATACATACAGAATTCATTTTCATAATAGCCCTCATGGCAAGACAAATACAGAAATTGTCTTAGTTATGTTATCTTTCAAGGAAAAGAAAACTTTGAAATTTATTTAATAAAACATACTTGAATTATTTATAAATAATTGTGAAACTCAGAGGGTCTTTCTTGTCTAATATGTGTTCAAATTGCTGTAAACTTTATTAGATTTAATGGTGAGTTGATTCTTGTTGTAGAGCAGAAATGAGTTTTTTTCTTTTCATTATTGAAATCTCCTTCATAAGAGTCAGAGATAGTGTTGAAGGGCCTCTGTGCTCTGATCATCAAGCCTTAGAGAAAAGGTTCTAGTGTCCTGGCAAGAAAGGAAGGTGATGGTCAGAATCCCAGAGAGAATTCAACTTACTATGTAGCATGTCACTCAATAGAGCTTAAACCTCAAAAGATTAAAAATGGTCAGCATTTCATTAGATACAAAGAATATGCTCTCTGTTTGGACAGCCTCAGGTTTCTGGACTCTGATACTGTTGATACTGTTGGCTCATTCTCTTCACTGGCTGCTCTCCCAGCACACACCCTTTAGCAAGAACTCTGGAAAATGAGAGGATTCGGGATCACATTCTCTCTTTGTTCTGATGGTGATGACATCTGAACAAAAATGCATAAATTCATATTCATTGGGGAAAAGTATTGATATTTGAGAACTAAGTAGAAGTTGTTTACTACTTTCACTATCTTCAAGCAATAGAATGTACTTTTGTTATTAGTAAATTCACTTGGTTTCATCCAGGCTCAAATCACATATGACTAGTGTTTTTCTGAGAATGAAGAGGACAAAAGTGTTCACACAGTGGTCAGGGGATGACAAACACTGATTACAGTTGGACTATGTTAATAGGTAGCATAAGTGCATACATAGATACTGTAATTGTTTTTTTTCACTGCTTCACTGTTTGATTTTAGTGACATAGAATTTAATTTTTATTAATCAACCTAAGTGGAGTACAAATAAGCTTAACACAGAATTGTGTACTTTACAATGTCACATTTAGGAAATATTTTTAAAATTTTTATCAAGTAGATTAATCATCTTAAAACTTTCTCTTTTCAAAAGAAAAAAATTGGGGAGTGAGGTTAAATGGTCTGCTATTTCCCATAATACTCATTCCTAAAGAATAGTAGAAATACTTAATAATTTGGTTCAGAGAAAGCTGGAAATTATTTTATAAAGTTTATTCAAATAATGGTTATAGAAACCAGAAAAACTAAATTCATATTTATAACCTAAATAGATTTTAAAAGTTTATTATTTTTTAATTATTTATCCTAAATGTTGTGGGCAGCATTTTTTAAAACAGAATTATGTGTTCATATTTATTATAATCAAAAATGTAAGTTTTGTATTTTGGTAGCAGATATTGTCACACTGGTTGATTTTCCTAACAAAATATAATGAATCTGATATGTGATCAATACAATGATGTTATCCTTACTTTTTTATTCAGAATGAAATGCAGATTTTATATACTTGATACTTGACAGACCAATTCAATTTGTATTTTTTAAGTTTTAGTCTTTTGTTCAACAATAATATTATTTGTAATCATAATTTTATACATAGTAATCTTTTATTAAGTTTAAGTGAGGATATAAGTAATGTGTCTACTATGATATATTCTGTTATAATGTTATAAGGGTTACTAAAATAATTTATTTGGTCTAATTTCATAGAATTTGTTCTTCTTATCATTAGTATTCAAGAGACTATTGATTTATTTTGCCTGATGAATAAAAACCTGTCCTTTCCACAGTTCTATGGGAACCTACTGTATAATCCCATAGAATTAATCTCATATTTTAGTCTTGTGGAAATGGTCACCTACTTTTGAAAATGTTGGGTATTTATGTATATATCATTTACTTATATAATAACTTGGTTTGAACTATACTTGAAATTTAGCTTAGAAGTCAGGTAAAGAGCCTCACATGGTGGTGAATGCTTGTAATCCCAATGGCTTAGGAGGGTAAGGCAGAGGAGGATTGCAGATTCAAAGCTAGCCTCAGCAATTTAATGTGTTGAGACAGGTAGAAATACCCTGTCTCAACACAAACAAATAAAAAAAAAATGGGCTTGGGATGTGAGTCAGTGTTTAAGTTACTCTGGATTTAATCCCTAGTACAAAAAGAAAAAAAAAAAAAAAGGAAAAGTGTATATTCAATTCAGCATAACACAGGTTATGCAAAATACCATGCAGCCATGGTACTATACTATGCACATATTTAAGGGCTGTTTCAACACAAATTATTTTTTTAAACTAAATCCACTTCGATATTTGATAAATATATTCCTAAAATTTTTAGTATTTTGTATAAATTTGCTACTTAGGAAATCCCCTTAGAGTATTCTCTATATTTTCACTTCTATGGAACTAACATTGTAACATTACCTTATCCCACTAAATGAGATAAAATATTAGCTTCTCAATAGAATCCCAAGAAAATCAGCAAAAGAAAGATTCATTCATATGGGATTCCTAGGAAAATTTATTTAAGTAAAGAAAAATTGTAGGCTGCTTCCAAAATTCTAGTTAAATCTTAATTTAAAAAATACTGTTTTAGAGGTAGAGACTTATTTAGACCAATTTAGCTCAAATAACAATTCTTACATAATCCTTTCCACGTAATTTTTTTAACGTGAAAATATTAGGAGCTATTTCTCTTTTTTATATGAAATAGATTGTATTCTGATATTCTATTGTGATACCAGTTATACTGGTTGAATTATTATAAAGCACAAGGGTTCTGTATAATAATTGAATATCTATTAATGATAATAATATTGACTGTATTAAATACTGTTACATCTATGTGAACATTCAGGATATATGAAGGCAAATTTTTCCTTGAATCTTCTATTTCCTGCTGTAATTTAAGTTCACAAAGATGGATTAATGGAGATATCAAGAATAGCAAACAAACCAAAATCTGCTCCCATGCGTAATGAAATAAATTAATTATCCAAGGTTTTCATTTGCTTGGGAGTTTAGTTTGTATTATTTTTCACATTAACCTAAATATGTCTAGTAAATCTAAAATAGCATTAAATTTTACTTAAGAAAGAGAAGCTTCTCTCAGAATCTCTAGATATTGGTCACATAATTGCATGTGTTGTGGTTTTTATGATTACCAGAGAAGATTTTTCTCTCTCACATGAACACTTTGGTTAAAATTACCTGTGTGAATTTTAATGTTTATAGAAAAAGAATGATTCCTTTTAAAAAGTGGTTTGTAACGATTTATTATCAGGCATCATAAAAAGCTATGAAATTCTCTGTAGCAGAACAGTTTCAGTCTCTTTTTTTATTCCTTGGACTTTTACTTGTACAATCTCTATTTTCACTTGTCATTACCTTTTGATTTTTTCTTTGCCTTTTGCTGTTTTCCCGGGCCAACCAAATCTTACCCTCTCCTTTAAGGTCTAGTTCATGCTTTTCTTTTACCTAGTCTTTCATTTGTACATTGGTTCCAAACCTGTATATTTTACACTAGGAAATAATTGAAATTGTGAAACAGACACACACACACACACACACACACACACACATACACACACATACACATACACATATACACACTCACACAAGAAAATTTCAGCTTTCTGTAGCTGAATTTCTAGTGAGATTGGGGAAAAAAACTAAATAAATTAATAAACAATATTACGTTTTAAAACGTGATAAAGAAGCATGTGGGTAGAAATGGAGTGGTAGGCAATGGTTGATTGACATTTTGTGGTGGTGCTGGAGATCAAACTCAGGGGCACTTAACCACTGAGCCACATCCCCAGTCCTTCTTTATATTTTATTTACAGACAGGATCTCACTGAGTGGCTTAGCACCTCGCTAAATTTCTAAGGCTGGCTTGAACTCAAGATCCTCCTGCCATACCCTCCCGAGCCACTTGAATTACAGGCATGCACTGCCTTGCCCAGCTTTGATTGACAATTTTAAGCAACAGTGTGAGGATTATATTTAATAACATAGGGGAGGAGAGAAGCAAATTGTGCATATCTAAAGGAAGAATGTCACAAGACAAATTTAGCACTGCATGGGAAACCATGAGGCTGGAGCATGGTGATGATCTCTGATAACAGGAAGGTGCCCATGGCTGAAAATACAAAGGAGTGAGGAGGAGGCAGTGAAGTCAAGTGTCTGCTTTTGGAATTTGGGCTTTTCTACTGAGGTAGTTGGGAAGCTATCAGAGGGTTTCAGCAGAGCAGTGACACAATCAGACTCTACAGCCATGACATTCATAAAACCTATCATTTTTATCTTATTTTCTGCACTTACTTCTGACTCTCCTAACATGATTATATGCTACTTTTAGTCAGTGCCATGAGATATAATCAGTCATTTCATATCCCCCAGAGCATCTAGAATAATGTAGGTAGATAAAGTGGCATTTGGTAAAGAATCATTGATTTGGTTTTGGGAGAATGGAAAAGAATGGATAAAATCAGCATTGCAAGCATCATTGACACATCTTGAATTTTTTCTGCATGGATCTGTTAATTTACCTTGTAAATACAAACAGTCTAAGAGAAAATTCCCTTCTGTCTTCAACCTAGAACCAAGAATAAATCACAGACCGTCAGGCACCTCTTTTATCTTTCATAATCTGTAATTTGAGCAAGTATCCAAAATTTGGGACTTTGGCATAATGGCCCCTCCCTCCTAAAATGTCTACTAGTCCTTTACTCTCTTCCACGTGCTGAGTCTGTGTTTAATCAGAACATTTTCCAATTCTGCTTCATTTGAGTGCAGGGAAGCCTGTCTTAAACAACAGATGCAAAACCATCTTTCTCCTATTCATTTCTCAGACATTATGTCTTGCAGCATGTGAGAAGCATATTAAGTGGTATTCAGGTAATAGAAGAAAGGTTTCTACAGATAATGCTTGACAATTCAATCAAAGAAATCAGAGGAACAATTTATGGAAAAATGTGGCTCACAGAAGATAGGTGGAGTTTTTCTATGGACATTTTTAGAATAAAAAGTATGACCCTTTGTCTTGATTTTTGTATTACAAAAATAAAATTTCACCCTGCATTTTTATAGAATCATAAAATCACCCAATATAATGATAAAATTATACCACTTACTAGAGGATTTTAATTTAATTTAAAAATGCAGTGTAGGTACACATGATCATGTCTATTTCTTTTACATTTTGATATGGAAGAGTATATGTTAATTTTTTTCTTATACCTTAAGGTAATCTGTCTGCTAGATCTAAATTGAAGCCATTAGCAACATTTCCCCTACCGAGCTTTATTTTTTTTCTTTTTAGTGCTTCTTCTTCTCATTATTAATGTAGTATGGATTTTATTGGTTCATCTTTTTTCCTGTCTCGCCCACCCTCATTAGGATGTAAAATACTTGGAAGATCACCTTTACTATATTCAAATGAAGGTGGGAGCCGGGAGGCATTTGAGAAGCAATGGGAGCACGTATTGCCATCTCTTAAGGTCGGGGGAAGAGACTTGATACTACCTTTGAAGATTGAATCAAAAGGGTTTGGTGATGATTCACTGGGTTGTAATAAGCTCAGAAATGTTCAGTGTAACTCCACATTTTCTGATCCAAGTGACTGTGAAGATGAAGTTTCTATTGAGACAGTACTAACTCTAAGCAAAGCAGATTTGAATGTAGGCAACTGCAGTTACAGTTTTACATGTGACGAATGTGAGACAATTATTTGATACCTAAGTAGATCATGGTCTTGTGCTGTCTGATCCATTCTCTGATCCATTGGAGGGCAGGGGAAGGCATAAGGTCAGGCCACTTTTCCTCTTCTTTCTCTGCTTTATGCGTGGTCTCCCTCAGCAGCTACATCTCTTCCATGATTCCACAGTGCTTCCATGATTCCAAAGCCAGTTGCTTCTCATTAATCCTTTCCCAGAAACCCTGCCTTCTCCCTTTTTCCTTCCAGTCTAAGGATGGTAAAACATCTACTGTTGCCTAAGACTTGTCAGCTCTTCTAGCATCTATAAAAAAATTCCATTAATTAACTCACCTGTCTTTCAAATACATGATCTTGGCATTAGATCTAGACTTAAACAGTTTACAAGTAGAGATATCAGGTAAAACAGTCCGTGCCAGAGCACTTGAAGAATTATGACAATCAGGATACTTGAGGGAGTAAGATGAAATGATGGGAAGTCAGAAGGAAAGAGCTGGGAATTGTTACTATCAAAAGAGTAACGGTGAAGTCAAAGCTATGACATCCTTGGGAGAGTGGGAGGTTGAGATATTTGGAGACAAGAACACCAGAGAACCAGAGGTCAAGGAACCCAGTGGTCATAATTTAGTAAAATTATCTACCTGGACATTGATATCTATAAATATTATGACAAGGATATTATGAGTGAAGATGTCAGTAAGCCAGGGGCTAAAATCTTCCAGGAATGGGAGGGACTAACCTAGAGTCTGTGGATGACACAGCTCAGAGGGATAGAAGTCACTTAAATCTCTTGCCATTAACATAGTAGCGGTAGGTTTTTATATAAAAATCAAGAAATGGCATGATTTTCAAGACTGTGGAAAAGAAAAGAAAGGAACAGAATTAACCCCAAATTCTGACCTAGTGGTAGGAGAAATATGGAAGAATAAATAGGGCTTAGGGAAAGGCTATATGAGTTCAGAAATAAGCTCAGTTTATGGATTTTAGAACAAGAGAAGTAGGAATATTCTAATGAGACGGTGAGGATTTTGCTGACTGAAGACAGAGTGAGGCACTTAAATCTATTTTTCAAATTATTTTGTGGACTTTATTAAGTATTCATTTAAAAATCTGGAAGCTGATTTACACAAATTTTAATTTTAATTATTGATTACTTATTTTTGCAATTTGTAAGATAGTTTTTTAAGGTAGAAAATATATTTTAGATTCTAAAAGTTTCTGATTATATATCTAAATTCTGTGGATCACTTCATCAGCCCAGGGGTATATTATTCTCATTTATTAAAGGAAATTAATGAATTTTTCAAAACAAATTTAAATATTCTCCTTATGTTTTCTGACTGAAGTGTCTAGATAAATCTGAAATATTTTTAAATATATTATTTAGATAAAAAGTTCATTTGAAGAGTTTTCATATTTTATTTGCTTTATAGTTAATAAGTTGCAAATTATTGAAGTATTTTCAGTGAAATATTACTAAACATGGAGGGCTCTTTATTATTTGCATTTATTTATAATGATTCTTTATTATAAAAATACAGGTGTTCCTAAATTCATAAAAAATGAGAAAATTGTAGGAAAATAAAAATTGACCTAAATCCTGCTACATATATCCTCATATTTCTATGTTTGTGTCCTGAATCTATGCTGTGCCTCAATTTTTGTTTTTATTTATTTTTGACAAAATTGAGACCATACCTATATGTCCTATTTTCATTTAATGGTATCTTCTGTGTGTTGCCAGGATGTTTCTAACTATTCTCCAAGTACATTATCTCAACAGCCATTCAGGTCTACTCTGCAATTGTACATTATTTATTTAAATATATTAGTGTTGTGTTGTAGATTGTCTATTGACCTGGAGTAAAGATTGAAGTGCCAGGAGCCCTCACCAATTCTGAGCACTGACTTTTGTTTTCTAGTATTAACCAATGTGATAGGAAAATAACATCTCATTTTAAAACCAGTATTTCTTAATGCTTCTAATAGTCTAGTATTAAGGCTTAATTTTTTTATGTGGTCACTGGCCATGCAAGTGGTAGAGCACTTGCCTAGAATGTGTTAGATCTTCAGCACTGAATCAAATATGTATAGATTATTTGAATATTTTAATTATTGTTTTATGTACATATATATGTTCATATATTATATATACATATACGTTTACACTTGTCTTCCAGTTTTCATTTTATATATGCTAATCTTTGACAAAGGAAAATTTAAATGTGTATGAATTTTTGCTTAATGTTTTATGGCTTAATGGTTATCAATATGCTTTGAAAATCCTTCTCCATAACAATGTTTGGAAAGTACTTATTCATATGTACTTCTTTTATTATTGACTTAAATTATTTTTGTTAAAATTTTAATTAATCAAGAATATATTTTGTGTATCGTCAAGATGCTTCAGCTCCAACTAATATTTTCAGTCTCTTTGATGCTGTTTACTGTGAAATGTATCCTTCCCACAGCCTTTTGAAATGCTAATATTTTTTTTTCCAAGGCTATGTAGTGACTGAAGCCTATTTTGGGGCTTTCTTATCTTATTAATTCTTCATTCCTTATTTTGTTTAATAATAAAACATTGTCTTAGGTATCATAGATTTAGGTGTTTTTATTTTATAATTTGTGTCAGATAATTACAATTATCTTTCTTAATTTTATTCAAACTCTACTAAACCATTTATTTGATGGCTATATTTTCATTTTTCCATTTTAGATTTAAAAACAAAAACAAAAACAAATCTTCTGGGCTAGGCACAGTGGCAGACACCTATAATCCCAACAACTCAGGAAGCTGAGGCAGGAGTATTGCAAGTTCAAGGCCAACCTCAGCAATGTAGGGAGGGCATAAGCAGCTCAGTGAGACCCTATCTCATAATAAAAGGGCTGAGGATTGGCTCAGTGGTACAGTGCCATTGGGTTCAAACTCCAGTGTAAAAAAAAAAAAAAACATCTTGGAGTTTACATTTAGTTGTCATTTTATTAAAATTACAGATTACTTGGGTGTAATTGATATCTGCCCAACACTCAGTCTTCCCATCAAAGAACATATTATATTCCTCTATTTAATTAGATATATCTCTCTGCAGGACTATTCTTTTCTTCATGTAAGTCCTATTGATTTTTTAGTTTTATTCCTAGGTGATTATTCTCAACAAATTTGTATGTTTGAAGGAAAATAAAAGTGCTGATGACTTTCACATTTATAAGACTAAGTCTACAAAATGAAACCTAATTTTTAATTCATAGAATTTACAAATATGTGCTGTGTTTTAAAGATCATAAAATAGTTCACCCTAAATAATTGGTAACACACTCTTTCTTGGCCAGTTTATTCAACTAAGGGTTTTTATTTTTTTATATATATATTTTTGTTGTTGTTGTTGTTTTTAATATCACAGTGGTTTTTAAACCTGCAACCAAAAGTCACCTAAATGTTTGGATGTTCTCTGTTTCTATTCTCAAAAAAACTGTTCTCAGTGTTTTATGGTTTCTGATCCATGAATCAAAATGGTGTTGTCATTTGGCTGCCTAGTTAGAAGCGATTTGACATACTGGAAAACACATTGTCCATAACACAAGAAAAACTGAATTCTGTTCACTCTCCTGCTAAGTTACCATTCACCTGTGACATGCCGCCTGACTTCTTGGAGTCTCAGTGTCCTCTGGTATCAAACTCAGACTGTTGAGAAGATATTTTAACTCATTGAATCTGTTCCCATTGTATTCCTGCTACTGCTCCTTGTTGGATATACAGCAATCAAAAGACAAGGTCCCTCTTTTTACCTATCTAGATTCTTGCGTGCTGAGGGCAACTCTGAGTCTAATATCCTCTGACTGTTTTACAAGCTTTGAAGAAGTCTGGGGGAGCACCAAATCATTTAGTTATAAACAAGGAATTTATTATAGTCACTTGAATTCAAGCATAACAATTCTCTGACGACAATTTTTTAACAATTTACTAGGCATTTTAAACTGTACTTTCACAGTTTTATATCCTGCTTCTGCACAAGTCCATGTGCAAGTCTAGCTACCTTTCTTGTCCTCAAAATGCTCTTGAGTATAAAGGTTAAAATAATAGCTATCTCACTGCATTATTTTAAGGACTGAATGAAATAATAGTGTGAAAAAAATAATATGGAGCCTCAATAAATGATAGTTTTCATCACCATTCAGAATGCCCTATTTTTACTATCATTAGAGTTTTTTTTTCATTATGAATTTTATCAGTGTTAATATCAAAATCACTATAGGTTGGGCTGAGGTTATAGATCAGTGTTAGCTTGTTTGTCTAGCATGTTTGAGGCCTTGGTTTAATTCCCAATACCGCAAATAAAAACAAAAAAGAAAAAAGAAAAATCAAAGTAGGTTGAAAACAAAGGAGGCATGAACAACAGAAGCAATGTCTATATAATTGGATACTGACCCATCAAATAACTCTTTAAAAAGATTCTCCGATGTAACACATGTCTATAGCTAATGCTTGTTTAGTTGAGGACTAATTTTGTTCTTATCCAAACTAAAGATACTTTCACCTTTAATCAATGGAGAATTACATGCAAAATATTATAATGGAAACAAGGTCTAACTTGGGTATTTTTGGCAGAGACGTCTGCTGAAGTAGAAACTTTAGTGGCTTAAAAAGCAATTAGCTCAAGCCTTTGTAGTACAGCTTGGTCCAGACTTGGAGATACAATATATATGGGCCTCAATTACTGAGTTCCTGTTTTTAGTAAATAGCTGCCCTGTAGGTCACTAAGTGCTATTGCTGACAAGGTTGTATATGAGAAAGCTTTTATTTTAATAACCAGTGGCAACTTGCACTTATAAAGAACCATCCATTTCTCGAAATTCTTCTTTGGTTCAGAACTACTGCACAGAATTGCAGTCAGCTTGGGGAAAGTAGGCCTAAACCAGTTATTAACAGAGGACTAAATTGAACATCAGAAAAGTTTTTGAATAGACAGAGAACCAAAACTTATAAAATGTGGCTTGAAGCCTATACAGCTGCATTAAACAAAGAGAGTTTTGGTTTAAAAACATGCTTTAGTTAAACTTAACACACATTATCCTGAAAACAAATAATCTTACTTTTCAGAAAGAAAAATAAAGTCTGCCTAGTCCTTGTGGAATCTACATGGTAGGGGCCACATTTTAGAGTCTTAGATTCAGTGACCTGGGGAGTTATTTAAATTCTTGTAACCTATTTCCAATTGGTAAAATAGTGAAAATGCCTTCTTTAAAGATTGTTTTGAGGTTAAATTAGGAAATTATTTTGGAAAACTTCTTCAGTGTGTAGCACATGGAATTTGGGAAGTGAAATGTAATCAATAATTTAAGCATAACTTTATTCTTATTTTTTAAAAGATTTTATTTTGTATGTCAAAGGAATACAAATTGAAGTTTGGAATTCATATACATGGTAAATGTTGGGGCAAATTAACATATTCATCAGCTCACACTTCCTTTACCCCTTTTGGTGGCAACAGCAGGTGAAATATACTCATATAGCAGGAACTCTAAATACAGTACAATTTTATTAACTATAATCCACATATTCATCCTACATATATGCTATGTTGTGTCTTCTGACCTGCATTTCTCCATTTCCTATCTCACCCCTGTCCCTGGTATCCACTGTTCTATTGTTTATGCATATTTTTAATATTATTTTTTTAGATTTCACATGTAAGTAAATCATGCAATATTTTTTTTTCTGTGACTGACTTATTTCACTTAGGATAATGTATTTAAGGTTTATCTATAATGTGAAAAATGGCAAAATAATATTCTGTATTGTATTCTTGTAAATGTATATTTGTATGCGTGCACACACACACACACACATACACACACAAACACATATGTAGATAGATGAAAGAGGTAAGTGCCACATAGACATTTCAGTCAATCATGATCACTTAAGATGTTGATCCTGTAAGATTATACTGGAGATAAAAAATACCTTTCATCTAGCATTGCTACTATATGTTTTCTACATTTAGGTATTCTTAGTTACACAATATGTGCTATTATGTCTCAGTTGTCCACAATATATAGTACCATAACATGAAGTAGAGATTTGTAACCTAGAGGCAAAACATAGTCTATGCCATGAAGCCTAGTGGGTGTCAGTTTATAACATCTAGATTTGTGTAAGTACACTCATCATTTTCACACAATAGAATTGCCTAAGTATGAATTTCTCAGAACATATTCCTTTTGTGTAAGTGGCACAATTTTTTGTGAGTGTGTGTGTGTGTGTGTGGTGTTCTGTGTGTAAGACTATTCATGAACATCTTCATCAGTTAAACAATCTTTTGAATTAAATAGCGAAGGGAGATGACTAGGAATAGCTAAAAAAAATTTGTAAAAAATGGTGTGATATAATGCTATGGAATTAAGAAAATATCAGCATAGTAGGTAAGTAGTGTAGCAGAATAGAAATCTCAACCATGGAAACATGACATATGATGGAGGTAATATGATTAAATACTACTATGACATTTATTATAGTACATAAAAGAATGAAAATAAATTCAGTGAAGACAATATTAAAATCTATTGTGTGACTTTTGGTTAGAGAAGGAATTCTCAGGAGAAAGAATTTTTTAATATTTATTTTATTAGTTTTCGGTGGACACAACATCTTTTCTTTTTTTATTTTTATGTGTTGCTGAGGATCAAACCCAGCACCCCATGCATGCCAGGCGAGCACGCTACCGCTTGAGCCACAACACCAGCCCCAGGAAACCCACTTCTTAAAGGAATATTTGACGAAATTGAATATAAAAACGAAAATGTAAAACTCATAGTAGGAGAAAATGTCATATATTTTTTAAAAAAGTAGTATCTAGTATACATCATTTTAACAGAAGAAATAGAAAATGAAAGAGAAAGAAAAATAACTTAATCAAATGGGTGAAACTAAACAAATAAGAATGGTTAATCAATCAATTAGGTGTAGAATACAAAATGGAAAATTTCATATATTTCTTATAAAATTATAAATTGTTAAAACTGCTTAGATTAGCAACTCCTATCAAAACAAAATTTATCTTATAAGTGAAATTCAAATACATGATTTCAAAATGATTCACTGTATCATTTTTCTATAATCAATAAATTACAATTGAAATCTCAAATTTATATAAATATCTGGTAGAAAACAATGTGATGGCATATTTTTCTTTCCATTTTCATAATTTAAAAAATCTTAATTTTTTTATAAAATTTTTGCTGTGTCTCTTTTTCTCTTGCTCCTGTTTCCCTACTTCACCCTCTTGCTCTCATTTCCTCCTTTCTTTTTTCCTCAGTTTAAAAAAGTAATCACAATCACACTATAGAATTTGGAAGTCCCACCCCACAAAAAATAAATGCAAGCCCTTTAAATTATAAACTTTTAAACAGATGACCATTAAACAATCCAATCTTATTTTTAAATGGAGATGTCATGTTTTAGATAAATTTAATAAGATGCGTACAAGTAAAGCAAATTTATTGATTGCATTCTATTTTCTGTGGCCCTCTGAAATATTGATTTACTATTAATACCATACATGAATTCTTATCTATTAATATACTCATTGAAAAAATTTGAATTTTAACTAAGCATATAAAATAATAGGTGTGTTCATTTTGAGAGCTGATAAACTTGGATTAACATTGTCATTGTTTCCTATGATGATACACACTTTATTTATACATTTCTCGAGGCAAAACTTACCTTCTAACTACAAATTTATAACATTTTCGTCCTGTTTCTTTTAAATTGACATAGGTGACAAAACACCTCCCCTTAATAAGGATCAGACTAATATTGCATGAAAATGATATATCTAGCAAATATTCTTTAATTCCAGGATATCAGTAGTTCCATGCGCATCAGCTGTTGATATATCAGAATGGATATTCTTTACCACAATGATTGTTTCACTTACATTTAGACTCTCTTGACATATTGTCCCTGATAAACTGTCCATTTACGGGGAAAGGAGGATCCTTACTACAAGAAAAAAAAATACTGTAGTGTATCCCATTGGGAATCGATAGTTAAAACCCTACCTATATTGTCATCTCCACATTCAAAATCATAGTGTATTAAGACTTTTTCCACAGCTAACATCCTTGAGGTTGACATCTTCTTGTGACTGAGTAGATAGCAGCAAGAAATTCAATTATAGCCAGTCGGCTCTGTCATTGCACCTGTCTGCTTGCACGGGAAATGATTTGTAAATTGGGCTTTATCTTTCCCGTCCCATAAATCTCCTGTCTGTAATTGACACTTGTCAGCATAGATGAATAGTGGGAGAAAGAAAACAGAAAGTAAATGAGTAGCCCACCTGGGAAAATGATGTCTTGTTGCCTTTGGGAGTCATTTACAAACAGCAGTACCTACGGGCCTGAGTTTCTATCCACAAGCAGGTGGCAAACACTTTGCTATTGGAAAATATGATACCAGAGCTGAATCCTAACAAAGAAAAGACAAAGGAATGATAATTAATATGTAACTTTTCTCAGAGAATACAGACATGCCTTCCTAGGAAATTGAATCTTCTCTCCACTGTTTGTGATGCTTACATATTGCTGCTGCACATTTGTAAGTATCAGGTTGGTGTCTGACCTGTCAAAATGCATTCATGAGGCAAGCATTTTGGCTGTCTTGGGAGTTGATATTGTCACTTGTTACACAATTCAACATCAGTTCAAAGTTGTTTGATACCAGTGTCGACAGATTGGTTTTTAAAAGACATAAAAATGATGATATTTTCTTTCAGATGTCAAAGAAAGAAACAGGGGATTTCATAAAGATGATCTTGGGAGCAAGCACTAACCATAAAAATATGACAGATGAACCTTCAAATCTAATTTTTCCAAAACAGCTTATTTAACTTTACATCTCTTTCTGAAGTTTATCTCAAATAGTGAGACTCATGTTTTAAAACAAATGAAAAGATTTCAGAGTTTATTAATATTCTCTTCACATACATAAGGATTCTGGAAAATCAGTCTTACACTAAATGTTGACTGAAATAAAAAAAATAACTGAATAAAGTTTAAGGATAGTTGAATGAGTGTTTTATAAAACATGAAATTAAGGGAAAAAACACTATATACATAAGTATAATTATAGTCTTTTCTACACCTATTTTTTTAAATAATTTAATTCTTTATTATGCATAATTTAATTATTTTTTTTTAAATCATAAACTTTATGTTGTGAAAAATTATTTGTCATTTCTTTGGAATTTTACAGGGTCCATAGTATTTTTTATTCTATATGACTTACAAATATCTTCTAAGTTAAAAGAATAACATTTTCCTCTCACATTCCTCTTTGCTTCTACAAATCAGAATGAATATTAAAGATTATATCTCCTCCAACAGGAGAGCAGAAGATCAAAAATGGGACATTGCAGGAAGATGCATTTATCTTGGATACCTCCAATCACTATCTTCTACATCTGTCTACCATGGTTCAGTGGGCTGTTTGCCCATCTATTTATTGTTCACAGAAGTTGTAAACATGATGTTATATTTATGCTGCAAAATGAAAGTTTGTCCGGCAAAGTTAAGTTTCTTATCTGTAGGTTATTTTTAGTGTAAAATAACTTATTTGTGCCTACTTTCTTATGTTGTACTCATAAACACAGCAGGGAATTTCTTGGATATTGATCTAAACAAAAGGTATTAATTGCATAATATTGAGGCACTCCATAACCTTTTATCTGAGTCAGCTTGGCTATGTGGCAGCAAAACTAAAGAACAACAACAAAATCCTTCCCATTACAAGGAGTGCTGCAGTTTTGCCTGCCCATTGCTAAATTAGCAATTTTACAATAAGAAGTGTATTTGCTATTGTTCTTCTAACATATAAACATTCTGGATATAGATGTTTAAAATACTGAAGTAAAATCAAAAACTATGTAGTGGTAGAATTGAAAACAGAAGTGAATGCTTTTGTATTCACATGGGAAAACTTTTAAAGCTCCTTGCCTGTCCAAATGTCATGAATCTTTCTGCTTCTTCCACAAACATGTATAAAGTGCCTGCTCTTTGTTCACTACTGGGCAGAATCCAGAAATGTAACCATAAATACAGTCTTTGCCCCAGTGTGGAGCTCATATTCTCGTAAGGGAAGAAGACACTTAAACAGACAATTTCCCCAATTGGGGAGACCATACCAAGTACAGAGATGCTGAGATTTCAGTTCTCTTGAAGTTGTGAGCAGAGGTTTGCCAACATGCTGGAGTATAAAGATTTCCATGTTAGAATACAGTAGCCAACTAGAACCATGGATTCATAAAATGGCATGAACAAATGTATATAAAAAACGAGATACTTCCCTGTTAAAGAAACTTCAAGGCATTTAAAAATCCTAACATATAGATATGGAAAGGAAATAACAGGTAATTGAGGCTGGAGAGTAAACAGTGGTCAACAGGAAGTTCAGGAAGGACTGTAGATACTGTGCTCTGGTTGTGAGTGCTGTTATTTATTGAATGCTCACCATGCTAAACACATCTCTTGTTTTCTTTGTTTAATGCTTTCAACAACCTGCTAGAGCTTTGTATTCTTGTTTTCATTTAAGAGACAAGAAAACTGGTAAAAGAAATAATGGATGCAAATCACCGAACTTAAGGTATCCAACACAACAATTTTTCATTAGGAGTTACTTTTTTTCATTAGAAGCACTTTAAGGCATCAGAATAATATAATGCTGTGGTTTATTTTAGAATAGTTATCATGGATGCTATAAGGATGTATTAAGTTATGCTTTCAAATCACTTAAAAATGTATCAGCAAAAAAAAAGTTTAGGAAACGTTCCATTTTATAATTAATAACCAGTATTTACTGGAAAATACTTTATATAGTAAGTATGCTTCTTATATGAGAGTTTGTAAGAATAGTTTTAGATTTTATGAAGCACTTGGTCAGGTTATCTATTATCTCACAAAATAAAAATAAATTATGTAGGCGATCATAATTATAAAAGTGTACTCTCTACCTTACCAGATGCCCAAATGTAGTATATCTCTGTGGACTTGAAATGCTCAAGTCTTCAAATATATGGCACTTATAATATTTATGCTAAGTTTTAAAATTTCAGTTTGCTTTGGAATGAAATAATGTAAATGGACTGAAAATAAATGCTTCTTGATTTTTTTAAAGTCAATTTTGCACATTTATTCCTCTTTAAATTTCTCTTCTTTTAAATAATGCATTTACTGAAAGATTGCCAATTGCTAAATATTATAAGTTCCTTATGTTTTCAAATTCTTTCAACACCCTTATAATTCCCATTTTACAAGTAAAAAAATATGGGACTCAGCAGGTTAGCAACTTGGGCAAGAAGATAGAACTAAGAACAGGAATTAACATTTTCTGCATGATTTTAAGGCTTATGAAGGGACAAAGGATCATCTGTAGCAATGCATATTCTTTCCTTTTATTTACTATCAACAAATATATATAAATGAAAAAGTACCTCATCATATATTTTGTTTCCATTGTTTTATTTCATGTATGAAAATAAAACTTAATCCAGACATATTTGAAATTTTTCTGCTGCCTCTGGTATCTAATGGAATTACAGTCTATGTTCATTACAAACATGGCGTATGTGAACATGCATGCAAATTTGTGTGTTTTCTTGACTAATTGTTCTTCATCACCTTATCTGGGAAAAATATATTGTTTGGCTTTCTATGTGGTCAAGGAGAAGCAGCTAACATAGTTCTGGTACTTTTTTTATAATCATCACTTGACACATAAAAATTGTATATATTTAGGGGGCACTATGTGAAGTACATACTATAATTTTCAAATCATGATAAAACTTCTACCTATTCAAATATATATCATTTGTGATGAAAATGTTCAAAAATATTTATTCTAGAACTTTTGAAGTATATGGTACATTATTGTTACCCATAATCACCTTAGTTCTTATTTCTTAAACATATAACCTGATAATAGTTTTCTGATAATCTGGCACCAGAAAACTATTCCATATAAGTGGTGGAATATTAAATATCAATGTTTGTCAAATATTTTATTTGGTTATATGATTATATGCTTAATGATAATTTTGTTTTGTCCTTAACTACAAAGCAAACAAAAATACATAAAACACTAGAATGCTATTAAATTCAGAAGTCTTTATGTTAAAATACAACATGAGGAAATTTCCATTCAAAATAAATTCTTAATAAATACTAACCATGCACAATATACTTTTCATTTTTCATTTATATGCAACACTTTCTAAACAAAATGTTACAGAGTAACTTGCTTTTGTTTGCATCCAAGACAGTTTAAAATAGAAATGAGTATAATGGAATTTCTCAGAGAATGGTACCATTGGAAAAAAAATTATTACTGAACAAAATAGAAAATGTCCTCATTTTAAAGAGCAATTGAGCATTTGTTGGTCAGTGAGTTACAAATATTAAATCAACATCTGCAGAGTAATATTTGTAATATCAACTCTTGGGACTCATTTCGGTAGTACATTCATTGTACAGGTGTGTGTTTTATGTTTTTGTTTTTCTGATGATGATAAAATGAAGATTAGATATGAATTAGGTACAATTACCTTTTTTGTATTTAAAAAATTACTTTTACTTCTTCAGACCACAACATCACAACTCAAAAAAAAAAAAATTACACTAAAACAATTACCTTTTAATGAACCATTCATGTGACTTTCTGCCAGGCTACTCATCTTCAAATGCGAGGGCGGTGACATCCTGAAGAGCCTTACTGTGTCATTTAGTGAAGTGATGTTGATGTGTGAAATGTAGTGGAAAGTACCTATAGCCTGCATTGCTTCATAGCTCAGGAAGCAGATACTGTTCCCAAGTTTTGGTGTTGAAGAGGAAGCTCATAACTTAGGTATTGTAAATGAAGAACTATGAGCATTTTATGACATGGAAGTTATTTAGAATAAATATTAAGATACACAACACATATAAATAAGAAGGTATTGATTTAGGTAAAAATGGTTTGTTCTTTCATAATTTGTGAATATTTTGTTTTCTGCCCCAAGTAGTTTTAAGGTCAAGGGAATATGTATAAATAAAAACTCTTTAAAGGACACTTTATATGAAAATTCAGAGGTATTGAAAATAGCATTTTTGATTGGCTGTGATTTATTAACAAGTATCCTATGTCTAACCAAAAATTTCATATGCTCTAAATTTTTGTTCAGGCATATAGCCAAATGTGATGAGAGAACTTGATTGGATTTGGAGTATTTGTTTAAAATAATATAAAAGAAAGCCTCAGAATACTGATAGCATATCATTTTAAGTGCATTTAAAAAAAAACTATCAGTTTAAAATTTGTGTGAATTACTAGTTTGAATTCACTGTATAAAAAATCTATCTTTGTGATACAATGTATTAAAAATTAGATTGCTGGTAATCAAGTTTTATCATCCTAACCAACAATATAAAACCAATTTCTTTCCTTTGTCCCTTAGAGAATTGCAATACCATAGTAAGCACTAGTTAAAAATAAAAAGTCTGAGTTTTGTTTTTGTTTTGTAATATTGGGGGTTGAACTTGGGCCTTATGCATGCTAGGCCAGTGATTTACCCTTGAGCTACATCCCCAGTCCATAAGGTCTAGTTGTAAGAAATATGTACAACTTTAGTTATACAAAATAGCTTTATTTTTTCCCTTTGAGAGAATAACCTAGAACTTTAGTTGCTTTTCTATTCCAAAGGAAAATACTGGATAAAGGAGGTTCGTAATTCATTCATAAAACCAGAATTTAATACGTATTTATAAGTGGGTTATATGCTACACAGTGGTGATATTTTGGTCACCAAAACCAAACATGGCTACCTCCCACATTTATGGAATGAACAGTCTAGTGAGTGAAATAGAGTTCCATCAAATAATCATACAAACAAATGTCAATTTGCATGTTTAAGGTGCTGTAAAGGGAGGTTTCTGGATTCTGCAAGACTTCATAATAGGTAAATTTTACCCAGTTAGACAAGTTAGTAAATTTAGTTTAAAAACACAAGAACAAAAACAGAATGGCATTTTAACTTGGTATCCAAAGGAGCCTGGCAGAGTTAATGAACAGAAAAGTGTGTGGGATGCACAGAATAAGGGGTGTTACACATGATGAGGCTGGAAGGATAGTGGGGGTCTGACAAAAAATCATGGTGAGAATTTTAGTTCTTATTGTAAAATTTATGGTGAATGGAATATTTTTAAAAAGCTTACATTGAAATATGTACATTTTGAACATATAATTCAATTATTTTTAACAAATGTACTTAATTGTACCACCATCACCACCTTCCAGTATTAGAACATTTCTATTCTCCCAATAAGATCCTTCATGAACATTTGTAATCACTCCTTGTTCCCACCCCTAAGGTTAGGAAACCACTAGCCAGCTTCATGTCTCTATAGAATTGCCTATTCTGGACATTTCTTATAAATAGACACATTCAATGTGTGTCTTGTATATCTGGCTTCTTCTACTTCCCATAATACTTTTTGAAGCACATCATTCTTACTGTATGGAATGTCCACTCATTTGTATTGATCATGTTGCCTTGTATATATTCCATTCTGTCTGTTCACCAGTTAATGAACTTTCAATAGTTTCCATTTTTGGACTATATGTATAACAATGTCCTGGGCATTAATCTTCAAGTCATTAAGTGGCCGCAGGTTTTTAATTTTTGTGTATACACAACTAAGAGTGGAATTGATGTGTCATATAGCCATTTTACATTTAAAAAATTTAGAAAACTTCTTTTCCAAACTGGCTTAACCACTTTATATTTCTAGCCACATTATATAAGAATTACAGTTTCCACATCCCTACCAACATTTTTTTTTTTTATTGTTGGTTGTTCAAAACATTACATAGTTCTTGATATATCATCTTTCACACTTTGCTTCAAGTGGGTTATGAACTCCCATTTTTAGCCCATATACAAATTGCAGAATCACATCAATTACACATCCATTGATTTACATATTGCCATACTAGTGACTGTCGTGTTCTGCTACCTTTCCTATCCTCTACTATCCCCTCTCCCCTCCCCTCCCCTCCCCTCTTCTCTCTCTACCCCCTCTACTGACCTTCATTTCTCCCTCTTGTATTATTTTTCCCTTTCCCCTCATTTCCTCTTGTATGTTCTTTTGTATAACCCTGAGGGTCTCCTTCCATTTCCATGCAATTTCCCTT
>NW_025999842.1:14230805-14238587 GCF_001458135.2 Marmota marmota marmota | reverse complement strand
GGGCCCCAGGCTCCTTGCCGGAGTGTCCGAAGGGAGGGGTGGGACTGGTCTGTCTCTGGTTGGTTTCAGCTCCCGGTTCGCTATTTCATGAAGGCTTGGCGAGAGACCTCTTCCTAGAGTCCCTGCACCGCTCCTGCTGCGCTGTGCCTTGGAGGCTATCCGCCCTGATGCGGGGGCCGTGTGCAGGCAGCTGACAGTCTCTGAGTCGCGCGGGCAGCAGCTGGCGGGTCTGGACCTCTGCGCTGCATGGCGGAGATTCACTCGTCTAGCGCAAACTGTCACCTCCAAAAATCCTACCGATTCCCGGCCGGTCTCTCTTTAGTGGAATTTTGCTAGGAGTTTCTCAGCAGGTCGAATCTAAGCGTATCCATGCATCTCTCTGACCCCGTTGTTGAGGAGGTACTGAAAGCGCTGCCTCCCCTCTCGCCGCCATGTTGGATCCCCGAACATTTGTTATTGTGTCTTTTTTATTAGAGTTATTCTAGTGGATGTCAAGTGGTATCATAATGTGGTTTTAATTTGATTTCCCTAATGACTAATAAAGATGTATGTCTTTTCAAGTGGCCTTAAGGGGGACTTTGACTGTTGGTTGGGGAGAAGTGGCTTGCAAAGGAGACAAAAATATCATCCAGAAAACAGCAGAAAATCTAGAAGAGAGTATATCATGGAACCAAGGAAAAGAGGAAATAATGATTATTGATAATGATGTTACTGAAAATTCAAGAAGGGGAGGGGTGGATTAAAATCCTTTGATATAGAAAGAGGGATCATTTGTCATCTTGACCATAACTCACTTAATGGAATGAGGTAGACCGAAGGCAGACTGGTGAAGAGTGAAGCATAAATGGATTTTAGAAATGGAGAAAAGAAATCCAGACAAGTTTAGGTTTTTCTCATATTTGGGTGTAAAGGAAAGAAGAGAGATTCCCCAGAAGGAAATAAAAGTTTATGAAACAATTTTATTTTCATGGAACAGGTTGAATTTATGTAAGATCTTTTAGGTAAAATCCAATGGAAAGGAAAAAACTGATCATTTAAAAGAGTGCATTGAATTTATACATTTGTTTAATACATATTAAGTCCCTAAAACATGCATAATGAGTTTCTTCCTAGTATTGTAAACCAATTTTACTTTTTTCACATATTTTTTCAATTGTAGTATGATTAAGCAATGTTATTGGAAGTTGTTCTTTGTAAGTACTTTATTCATATTAGTCAATACATTATTCATGCCATCTAGTAAATGACTTATCTTATTGGAAATCTGTCTAAACCACCTAATGTGACTGGTTCAGGTCTGACCTCTACTGTATTCAAGTTTTCCACAATTATATTGTCCTACAGGGAACAGATAACCTGAAATAACTCCCAGATGTGGCCAAACAAAAAAATATATATATATATATTTTTCTTACCTGGCTTTTTAAGCCTTGACAGATGAAGGCTAAGTGGTACCATAAATATCTATCCAAGTCCTAGTTTAGAGAACATTTCTTTTCAACCATGATCTGGTGCCATCACTTAGGGAATGAGGATCAATTCCCCTGATACTTCCTATTCTAAATATAGAAAAGAAATTAAATTAATGAGGGAGGAGGGTCAGGGTAAGTTCATAATCGCCCTCTTCCCTCCAATTGGGGAGGTAAGATACTCCTAGTTTCCTTCCTAACATCCAGTCTTTTCTTCTTATTTATTGTCAGTTTTCTTTGTTTTGGGGATGCAGTGCACTCAATTTTAAAAATTCATTTCTCAGCTCAGGATGAGATGAATGAGCTGTAAACAGAAGGCTGCCAGAGTTGGCTGGAAACATAGGCTTTCATACTTTAGGTCCTGAGCCTCATCTGTATTACATCTTCTGTCACAATGCCTATAGCCTGGATGGGGTGGCCTTAGTGGCAGTGGCAACTGCTTTTTGCAACCATAAGGGAAATTCTGTGAGAATCTACTTGATAACCTTCAACTATTAAACACACACACACACACACACACATGCACACGCACACACATATACACATACACACACACATGCACCAACTACCTCTCTTTGGATTACAATTTTTTTTGCATGAGAAAAACAAAAACATCCTATATTGCTTTTTTATTTAGGTTTTCTGACCTCTAGCCAGACTAACTCAGAGAAAGGCAAACTTCATGAAAAGGTCCAGGAAATAGGTATTTCACACTCAGTAGATCATGTTGTCCATTACAGTTCCTCAGCTCTCATGCTTTAGCACAATAGCCAGATAGACAACATGTAAAAGGGTTCAGTTGTGTTTCAATTAAACTTTGTATACAAAATCAGGCGGCTAGGAAGATTAGGCCCATGGGCCATCAACTCCTGCTTTATCTGAGGAAAAGTGAAACTGGGGATGTTATCTTCCTTGCATTTATGTCCTAATTAGTTACCCAGGTGAGTATTTATTTGTGTCTGGGGAATATTTAATAGGAATACAGTGAAAACTCCATTATGTGGCAAGAGAGAGGAAAGAGGCAAAATTGATTTATTTCTGTCTCTGGCTAAGAGACACCAGAAAGTTGAGAGGATTCAAGCAGATCTGAATTCTTGTATTGAAGCACCTGCATTAAAGAGAAATAACAAACTCATTTGTTGTATATTTTTTTCTGTTTTGCATAGCTAGTAGTTGTTTTAGACAGCTTTTTTGCTGCTGTGACTAAAAGACCTAATCAGAATAACTAGAAAAGGAAAATATTTGGAGGCTTACAGTTTCAGAGGTCCCAATCCATAGACAGCAGGCTCCATTTCTCATGGCTTGAGATGAGGCTGAATATCATGGCAGATGTGGCCAAGGGAAGCAGCTTACATGGTGATCAGAAAGGAGAGAGAGAGAAAGGGGGGGAGAGGAAGGGAGAGAGGGAGAGGGAGGGAGGGAGGGAAGGAGAGAGAGAGAGAGAGAGAGAGAGAGAGAGAGAGAGAGAGAGAGAGAGACTCCATTTTCCGAGTACAAAATATATACCCCAAAGCCTCTAATGAACCACTTCCTCCAGCCACATTCCACCTGTCTCCAGTTACCACTCAGGTAATCACTGATGGGATTAAATCACAGCCTAATCACCTAATCACCTCTACTCTTAACCCTCTCACATTCTCTTGCGTGTGAGCTTTAGGGGGATACCTCACATACAAACCATAACAGTAGTCTTAAAACAGAATAGTTTTCAACACCTTTTGTGTAGAAATGTACAATATTAGAACAGCATTCTGGGTCAAATTCATGTTTGGGTCTAGTCTGGCAGTCTCTATTTATCATATTGTTTCTTTGGTAAATGAAGTTCAAATTAGAAACAATTATGGATTAACTTTTGGAATAAAACTTATGAATAGTAATTCTGCCTACATGTAACTTTCACTATAAGCCAGATTTTCCTAGTGCCTAAAAGTTACTCCTGAGTATCAACTGGGAACTTTAGGAAACTGTATTTATTTTCTTTTAGTATTAAGAAATTTAATGTAGTATTCACTTATGCCTAACCTTTTCTTGGCAGTAGCTTATATATTTGAAGCAACAACTTTAAAACACAAAGTGCACAGCTGAGGGAGATGTACTTAGCCGACTGTATGAAATGCTTAGATTCCAATAGACTTTTGTAATAAACTAGTAAATCTTGACTGGTATAGAGAACTTATTATTAAGCATATGAATTCATTAAGTTTATATACTTTTGAGAAGAAATGCATTTAGAATACCTGGAGCAATTGAGACGATAACAGTTTTTAACTGCAAATTTTAATTGAGGTCTTATTAATGAGTCCCATCTTCATTAGGTGCTCTTTCTTATTTTCTCCTCCTCTTCCTGCCCTTCCTTGTTCTGTTAGCCTTCTTTCTTTCCTCCTCTTTCTGTTCTTATTTAATAATTTATCTTATAATAAGATG
This sequence comes from Marmota marmota marmota, assembly GCF_001458135.2. Lineage (NCBI taxonomy): Eukaryota > Metazoa > Chordata > Mammalia > Rodentia > Sciuridae > Marmota > Marmota marmota. Next base: position 14,234,694 of record NW_025999842.1, on the reverse strand, counting down.
GAAAATTAAAATCAAATTAATTCTGACAAGCAACAGACTGATGATTTGAATTAAAATAAGATAAAATAAAATGAACAAAACCACTAGTGAGGAATAATCTCTGCCAAAAAAATGTTTTTTGGTAGATATTTCTAAAAGTAGGAATGTAAACAGGGTTGGATACATATCTGTTTTAGGCCTAGAGAAAATATACTAAAACAGATTCATAACAGAGTAAAAGAAACAAAGAATATAAATAGAATACAAAGAGTAGTGTAAGAAAACATAAGATTTCTGGTAGCCAAAATATAATGAAATTTTGACCATTTTCTTCAACAATTACCAAGAACTTTGGGATAGTATAGGATGTAACTATCAAATAATTTTTAGTAATTTTTGTATTATATAAAATTAAACGTAATGTCACTCTGTAAACAGATGTAGACTCAGATATAAAACATGAAATAAAGTGAATTTCAAAAAAATTTAAATGTAATTACTGATAGTAATTTGTAAATGCACATTATATACCTTCAGTATATCCATATGACCACGATCACATATGTGAAAAAAATATTTAATGAAACTATATTGATTACTACATGTGATGGATTTGATTTTTATTATATTTAATGCATTTTTAAAAAAATTTTTGGTTGCATTTCATTACCTTGCTGTCACAATAATGAAAAATGGTGTAATGAAGAATATTTGAGAAGTTATAAATGGCAGTGTAGTCATATAGTAACTCACAGTTGATATTTAGTAATGTGTGTTTTATTCAGACAAAAATATGACTTATTCTAAATGTATATTATTAACACACTCCCGTAAGGCAAACCTCACACCTCTTTCATTAATATTTTTCCCTTTTATTCTGTCATTAATAATCAACTTATATGTTTTATAAATACACACTTTACTGTTCCTAAAAAGTAAACCAAATCCACAGCATTATAATGTGCAGGGCAATATTTAAACTTAATATAGATAACTAGGAAGAGGAACTAATGAGCTTACTTAATCACATAATGATATATGTAAATTAATGTAAATATTACTGCATATTTATTATATAAAATTATTCATATTTTATGATATATATAATAGAATATAAATTAACCATATCTAAATGAAGATTACATTAATGCACATGCTGTAAGAAGTTATAGTTACACTTCATTAAATATAAAATAATTTAGAAACATAACATAGAAATTCACATTGTATGGAACTTAAATAGCTCTAGAAATTATAAATAAATGTAACATAAGCATTTGGGCTAAATTAGCATCTCAAAAGTTTTCTACCAGCATTACAATATTTTTGTGGTTGTAGTACAATATAATTCTCTCTTTATATATAAAAATATGCTCCCAAGGTCAAAGAAAATGTACACAACTGAAAATGTTATTCTTATGACCTATAAGAGAGATCATTAACGTATAAGCACGTGTGTGAGCATGAGCATATATCTTACTTTATACAATGATTTGTTTCCAACATTAAAGGAAGGAATGGCAATGGGCCATAGCTGCCCCATACTTTCTGATGTTCTTTCTATAAATATTTCATCATTAAAGTAAGACCATAGTCATGTAGTTGATGATATTAATAAGATAACTTTTGGAACATTACAGATGGAGCCAAATTACCTGGTAGCCCAAGTTTAACAGTAGTTTAATTAAATCACTCAAAATCTTAGTTTCCTAAACAATGAAAAGAGAAGTTGTTTCATATGTGTTTTTCTCTACTCCATATATTTTATAACATTTTGAAAAGGGTGTGTCTTATTGGTCAGGTTTATATTTCATTAATTTTATTTTTTATAATGATATATCTCTTCTAAATAATTTAACATTAACACTTTACCTTTCTATCTGGTATGTATAAAACAGTATATACTTTGTACAAATTGATGATTTACCAAAATAACTATTGAATAAAAACTGTCAATGTAATGTTTAAGCATCTAACATTAACATTGCGAGCATTTACTATGAAGGGTGTTTGAATCCTGCCCTGAAATGATAGCATATGTTCTTTCCAAGCTTCAGAGGAATTGTTCTGAAAGTCAGCTATATATCAGACTTATCTGTACTGTATTTGCAGAAAATAATACTAGTGCCCAAATCTGAATTTAATCAGAGAACTCTGGAATGGGTCACAGGAATCAGTAATATTAATATGGACAACATGAATATAGGATAATAATATATCAGTTTTAGAGAAAGCATCACCATGTGCCAAGAGTAGTTTTTAGTATTTAGCATGCATTTATAAATTTAATTTCCATAGCAATTTAAGTATGCACTCACATTATTCCTATTTTAAATCTGAGAAAACTGAGTATAAGGACATTTATTTTCTTGCTCAAGGTCAAACAGCAAGTAAGTGATGGATACCCTTGGGCCCATACTCTTCATTGGACATTCTACCCCTGCCTTTAAATAACATCAGAATATCGAGGTCTAGACAAGCATAATAACATAATTTAATGCCATGCTGTATCATACCATCACCAAAAAAGAATTCTGGGTTAACCTAAACAGAGGAAAAATTATTCAAGGAGTTGTTACTTACTGTTGGAGGTCATTTGAGAGTAAATTATCAGCTCAATCTTGGACTTGAGTACTGTTATTATCTGATGGAAATAAGGTTATCTCTTAGAGATCTTAGATAAGATGTCAACGTTCCTGATAAGTAATTTAAATGTATGGTTATACTAGTCAAACATTGAATTACAATTTTTTTTTGGAAATAGGTTATTTTTGTGTGTATTTGTCATTTTACTGTCTCCCACGAATTTGATGGCACATGGTTTATATTTTTTCTATGCTACAGTGTTAGTTTTGCATTGTATATTTATGTTTTAACTTGTTTTCTGAATTAAAATCTCCCAGAAGGTAGGAACTGAGACCTCATCATCTTTGCAATCTATACAATTCTTTATTTTTACTATAATCGGTCATGAAAAAGTTATATCTTAAAGTTATGAATGCATGAAGCTCTCATCAGAAATCTATAAGAAGATTGTTATAGTGATATTGCTTTCTGGGCATTTAAGTGTAACAGCAAAGGGTATTTAACAGTTAATAGTAGAGTACTTTTAAATAACACTGCTACTAAATGCCAGCACATATAACAGATGAGTAGCTTTTATCATAATGAAAATCATGAAAGAAGCTGCAAATAAAAATAAATATAAATATAAATTCTTCTTTCATCAGGAAATCTCACTAAGCAAAAAAGAACTATCAGCTGAGTAACACAAAAACATGCTTATTGAAGAATGGTTGCTTTAGGGAAGGTAACTTTGTAATTTGGTATTGGCAAACAATCTCATTTTTTCTCTTTTGTAATTTTTGAGTATTGTAGTATACATGTCAATTTGCCATTTTAAAAGTGTTTTTTTTTTTTTTTTTAATTTAATCTCTTCTCAGCTTAACCTCTTCTGGTGTCATCAGGATGTAGGACTGTCTCTATTCAGTAGATTCCTAAGCCTCTTTTCATCATTATACCCCAAAAATATAACATTTTGGCACATCACAGATTCTCAGTAAATATTAAACAGATGATTAACTGCCTCCTTCTAGTATCTAACCTCAAGTAGTGCCAGCACCTATATCATTGCAATGTAGTAAAAAATTTAAATAAATGATGAAAAATAAATGTTTAAAAAGTTGGAAATTAGGGTTTAAAACATGGATTGAATTCAACATTAACCCCTTTATAAAAGAATGCTACTAAATTTCTTTAAAGCTCAGCTTCTTTACCAGGAAAATAGAACAATAATATCTACTTCTTGTACCATTGTAGTATGGAAGAAAGAACTAAGGAGACTACACAAACACACTTAAACATATATATATATATATATATATATATATATATATATATATATATATAT
>NW_025999842.1:14212878-14229997 GCF_001458135.2 Marmota marmota marmota | reverse complement strand
GTGTGTGTGTGTGTGTGTGTGTGTGTGTGTGTGTGTGTGTGTATGGAATACTATATATGAAATGTATATGAAAATTTTATATACATGTGAAGAATATTTCATACTCTTGATGATCTATAATTCTCAGTGCCCTGCGAATATTAACTGCCAAACAATTATTTGTGAAATAGAATTAAACTGATTTAAAAAAAAAAAAAGCATTATCTGTTGGTTGAAACAATAAGGGCTCCTTATCCATTCTGAATTGCCATGTTAGATGATAATTTACCTATTCCTCCTTGAACAGGGTAATGTGAATTGGACAGCTACTTCTAGGAAGCTACCTAATTTACATCTACTCTGTTCAAATTTTTATTTCTTTAATTTAATGAATTTAAAGTTACAATTTAATTCTCTACTAATAGTTGCTTTCTCCACAAATCTCACTTCTTTGACTCTTAAAGCATTTATGTAGAGATTTTGCTGGGAAATGCTACTCTTCTAGTACTCAATTTAAGATCCAGATAATTGTTTAACAATTAATGATCTAATGATAAAAGAGAAGAAAAATTTATTCACAGAAAGATGTCTTGTTGGATGATTTTTACAATCATTGCTTTAAAGAACTGGACTTTCTTACTGAATCCAATCGTGAAGCCTGGCCTTTTTTTTTTTGTTTCTGTAACTTGTTTTATTGCCCTACTGAACACATATTGATTTAACTTGCATTTATCCTTGTCTAGGGCCACTATATAGGACACCTTTATTTTCCTCCTTTGTCAGTTCAAAGTCATTCATTTTCATATAACATTCAGATCTTATTTTAGCTTTATTTTTCACTTCAGTAACTTCTTTGAATTTATTCAGAAATTCTATTATATACTCATTCATTGTATTATATATTTTACATTTTAATAAAACATTATTATCTTAATTGGTAGGATAAGTAGGTAGCAGTGTAAATAATATAATTTAATTTTGAAAAAAGGATGATTTTTTTCCCACTGTTTTTTTCTACTAGCTATTACAGAATGAAATTTTCTATTTGTTATAGCTACAAATCATGTTTCTCACTAAACAGATAAATTGACAGACACCTACTGTAAATGGATCTCTTCTTCATTGCTATAGACTCAATCGCTCTTAGTTCTTATGCGTTTTTTAGCTTAATTTTATACTTATCATTTACAATATATTATTTACCATATTTTTCATTAGCCTAGAAATTAAAGTTTATTAAAACCATGTTAACATTTAATATTTATATATTTTTTTTTGCATATTGCTAGAAATAGAATCCTTATATTATATGGTACTACACTTGACCATATATACTTAAGACCTACATTTTTGCTATTGAAATAATTGTGTGTGTGTGTGTGTGTGTGTGTGTGTGTGTACACACACATTTGTTAATCTGTAGTGCAAAATAAATCATTGTTGGGAAAAAGTAAAAAAGCTAAAGGACATGTATTATGGAATACTAAATTCCTAATAATGAACACATTCATTATTTAAAAGGATTGCTAAAAATAAATGCCATACCTAAAATGTCTAGCATAGAAATTGTTCAGTAAAGGACTATTATTCTATTATTATGAGACTTTGATTTGATCGTATTCCAACTATGTCTTCATTTCCACTTTTTGTACTTATCTAATGGAAACCTAACAAATTTCAAAAGATCCAATAATTTGACATACTTTATAAAAGGTCATTATATGTTCATTGGCTCATCCTACCTCATTGTATTGTTAAAATACTGATATAATTTTCCTCTTCTTTTTAATTGAAATTCAGTTAGAACATGCAGGTGTAAGGAAAATGACAACTAGTATAAATAAATTACTTTTTAAAATCTCGAATCATTAAAGTTATATCACACCAAAAGTAAAATGTTTCTTTCTTATGAATACACATTGTTTGGGGGCTTAATCCATATCAAAATTATTTCCATGTTAGTTCAACATAAAGCTTAATAGATCATGTCATTATAACATGCCATCATTAACCTTTTTTCATAGAATTCATAAAAATTTCAGTGGGTCTATTTTTTTTCTTTCTTTGTAGTATGTGTTCAGTGTCTATTGCTGCTGTTAGAAATTACCTCAAAACTTAGCAACTTCAGCCAGGACTCATTTTGTTATCTCAGGGTTCTGTGGGTCAGAAGTTTGGGCACAGTGAGGTTCAGCTGGATCCTATGCTCATAGCCTCAGGAGGCAGAAATCCAGTCATTAGCTGGTCTGAACTTTTAAAATTTACTTTTATTTTATTACTGTTTTTGTATGTATTCATTATTTGGGCAGGGGGCTCTCAGAAAGATCCACTTCCATGCTCATTATGTTGTTGGCAACATTCAGTTTTTTTGCACTTCTAGGACTAAGGTCTCTATTTCCTGCCTGTCAGGGCCAATTTTTGATCCTAAAGGCAGCCTACATATTTCCCGGTGTTCCCCATGTGTCCTCTTCAGCAGTGATGGATTGAAGCCTTTTAGGATTTGAATTCCTCTGACTTCTATAGCATCTCTTGGACCCTGGCTAGAGAAATTTCTCTGCTCTTAAAGGTTTTGGTGGTTAGATTGAGCCCATTGTGAGAAACCCACATCATCTCATTATTTTAAGGCCTATAACTTTTTTTTGCATCTGCAGACTGCCTTTTGCCATGTAATTTACATATTCATATTCACATGTTTCCAAAATTAGGGTAGGAGTGTCTTTGGGTTAGTCAGCCTCTTCCACTGTTTTAAAATGATCTTTTCCTCACTTCATGCTAGAAAAATCTCCCCTACATACAGGTAAGCTTAACATTTTAGGAAGGGAAAATGGAGCTCTTATGACTATATTCCATAATGTAATTTAAATATAGCATTGTAATTGGATTTTAGTTGGAAATGATTAAGATCAATGACTGTGTATGAGCTCTTTAAAGTTCAAAATGTGTCAAGAGCCTTATTGGTTCAGGTATATACATAAACCCACCTTCCTATTATGAATTTTGTTTTAATTCAAAACTTCATAGTAAGGAAAGAGTCTACAAATTTACTTTTCCGCCTTTCATTAGACTTTTGGTTTCCTGTTTCATCAACTTTATCAAATTTGTTATTATGCTGTTGATATTTGCCATATTGAACAACAGAATCCATTTCTGAATCATCTAAAATCCTATTTTATTATCATTGTGCAGATTACAAATATGATTAAGCTTGTATATCATGGCCAGGTGTGGCAGTGAACACCTGTTATGCCAGTGAGTCAGGAGGATGAGGCAAGGGGATTGCAAGTTCAAGGCCAGTCTCATCAACTTATTGAGACCCTAGGAAACCTAGTGAGACCCTGTTTCAAAGTAAAAAAAAAATAAAAGGGTTGGGGATGTGGCTCAATGGTAAAGCACCCCTGAGTTAAATCCCCAGTACCTAAATAAATAAATAAATGTGTGTCATGGTTTGGTCTCGTTTATATTCTATTTATTCGTTAAGTTTTATATTCATAATATAAGTTTTATATTAAAGAGATTTGAAACCAAGATAGCTCCATCTGTTTTACCAGTTACATATTAAAATATTTCTAATAATTTATGTGAAATTAACTACCATATTTCAATGCTTCTAGTAACTCATTTTTTAGAAACCCACCTAAAAATATTAAACAACTTCTTGGTGTATAGTAATTGTTTTTCTACATTTTCTAATTCAAGGACTTTATTATTTTTTGGTTACTATTTATTAACTTCACATCAATTCCAATTGAAATAGACTTACTTTCATTTTGATAATTATAAATGTTATAATTTAATGTCATACCACCTAATTGGTTCTTAAATATGCATATAATTTAGCTGTGTAGAGTTCTTTTTCAGAAATAAACTTGAGGTTGTTAGTTAAATGTTTTTGTATAAGAATTAGTGAAATGTTAGTGAAATAGTTACAGTGATCAATTTAGTAGATCAAATAACACATAAGCCCTAAAAGTCATTGTGTTTTTACGTTAGGATTCCTTATGCCATTTAGGTTTTACTTTAACATTTTACTTTAACATTTTACTTTATCTGTACATGGTGGCCTTGTCAGAATCTGATGCGGTTAGAAATATTCTATTTACAAACTGTATTTCGAGTTGTACATCCTTTATGTTAAAGATTCTGAGAATCAAGGGGAAATGTAATCCATTTTTCTGTATCAGAATCTTGTATTTCAAGGACATAAGACAAAGATTTCTCTCATCCTGCAGTTCATTATTCTCAAGGGCCATGTGTACTTTTGTCTCTGACCCTCTAAAAATGTGTGACTGGATATAGTATAAGCAAGGGTTTAAAAGTAAAATAAACGAACAACAACCAAAAAAAAAAAAAATCAGGAGTATGTTCCCAGATATGGCTCCCTGTGAAAAAGAGAAAATGTGTTGCAGCACGGTGCACGGAGTGCTGTGCTACGAATTTCAAACTATTATACACTTCAAATATATTTTTAGGCACCCTTCTTTCCCCCAAATCCTCAATTACCGTAATTTTGTTGGTAAAAGTTCTTTTCCAGGATGAAATAATGAATGTAATTTTAGTGTGTAACGTGCACAAATCAAGTCTTATTTTATACTCGGCTCTTTCTTCAATGCACTAGAAACTAAGGCTAGTAGGCTCAGATTCCAGTCTCCTTCATATCTCAAAGAATTCAGCATCCCTGCTTCTTTTGCTATACCATCCTGGGGTAGAAACCAAGCAAACACCTTACAGTTTACTCATACCAAAAATCACTTTAAGAAAGGTGCATTATTCAAAAATGAACCAGAGACTTAGACTTAACTTCTCCCTCACCTGTTTCTCGCTGACCTACTTAATGATGGCACACTTAAGTTGTGAACCCTGATGGGAGAGCAGCAGATCTACTGGGTAGTGTGTTGTCCATGCAGAATTTTCTCCTGTGTTGTATTCTGTATTTTTTAACTACAGATTTTTCTGAATGGCTTTGTTAAGTGCATTAGAGATTATTTGTTAAGTGTAACCTCATCTCACAATTGGTTGGGTTTGTGTTTCCCAAGGTACTGTCCCAAGGAAGCATGCTTTAAAGTATCCCACTCTGTGAAACAGGTTAAATTCATTCTGGGCAGAGAGCAATCATGTTAGCGACCAATTCTTCACTGTACACACTCAGGGTTCAAAAGTTGTGGCAAAAATAAGACCTCTTATTAGAAATTTGCTTCATTAAGACATAGTCAAAATGCATTTAGTCTGTAAACACAGTCAATTGTGTAGCGGCATCCCCTACAAGGGAAAGTTGTCCCACTTAATCGGCCTCGTTACTCTTTTTTTTAGTAATCTGTGAGGAAATGGGAGTCATGAATCTTCCCTGTCCTTCCTTCAAAATTGTTTGGCCAGAAAGAAGTGAAAAATGTGTTTTCTAGACATTCATACAAGAAAATATTAAGAAGTAGAAGAAACAAAATAAAGCCACAGGGATAAACATCAGAAGCTTGCTTAAATGGCTCAGCCTCATATAATTGCTTTTCTGTCAGCAGGATTATTAACAATTTCGGACATCTGAAAATTAAATTAACAGCCTTAAAATATTTTACAGAATGAGATAGAGCATGATACATGAAACATAATGACCCCACTGAAATTCAGCCAAGCCAGCGCAGCTACTCGTGTAGACAGAGAAGACAACTAGTTAATCATCACAGAGCAAATTAGACAGAGCAAATGAGCTTGCCACATTCCACAGCCTTAGCTACCAAGAAGACGATATGCCACTAATTAGAATGAAAGAACTCTAAGCATATTATTATCTGTATAGAAAGAGAAACCAAGAGTGTAGCTTTGAATTGCTTCTACCAAAGCCGGAATCCTTGGTTACATAGTATATGGTACAAAGTACACTTGTGAAAGTTCATATATGTGTTTGTATGGTGTTCATGCATATATTTAATTTAGGGCACACTTTTTGCATCTTGACATCATGACCCTTACAAATTTTCCCCAATATTAATTTATACTCTTTGAAAAAAGCAAACAGTTGGAATGCAAAAGCATTTTGTAAAAGTGTGATCATCTCTTTAAAAAATAAAATAGCTGTTTTTTTTTATATCTTTCCTTACATAGTATTGTTATTTTTTTCTTTTGCAAAGTATATTTCTGTTGCATATAAAATAAATATTTGGACTTAGTTTATCACTGGAGATTAATCTGAAATCATATTTTCTAGCCTTAATTAGCATTCATTTGCTTAATTGTCATTCTCAGCCCCATCATTTCCATTTTTCACTAACTTGAACAATGCTATCTTCTGCTGTTTGCACTTTAATTTAAATTTCTATTAAGGTTTATGAACAGTAATAAGGTCCTGTTTGAATATTCATTAGCTTCTGAATTGTGAGCTATGAAAAGGTGCTTTCTTTTACCTTAATGAAACTGGCACAGCATGGGACTGATCAGTTGTGACATTTGATTTGAGGCATCCAGTGAATTTTCTCATTGTTTATTGACACATCTTGTCCAAACAGCTCCCTCGCAAGTGAGTGGAGTAATGAAGGAGAGAGTGCTGCAGCGGAGTGTCGAGCTTTCCTGGCAGGAACCAGAGCATCCCAATGGAGTCATCACCGAGTATGAAATCAAGTATTACGAGAAAGTAAGTGCTAAGAGCAGCTGAAATGTACAACAGTGTGTGCTGTGTCTCATGTCATCCTACTGTTTTGTACCCCAAAGTTGGTCATTATGCCAACAACTTGGAACTACTTCAGAAATTGTAGTCAATTTTAGCCATTTTTAATAAGCGTCTCCCTGAGTCTCTGTTTCATTGTTACAATCATGATTTTTGTGTATAAAATTTCTATTACAGAACTGATTATTTCATTTGTAGTAAACGTATTTACTCAATTTTTGATACATAGTAATTAGAGGTATGATGTGTTAGTACAACAGAAACTACAAAGCCCAATACATTTTGCTTTTTGCTTGTTTCATTTTTGTTGTGTGCTTTTTGTTTTTAGCCCAATATATATTTGTGTGTGTGTGTGTGTGTGTGTGGTGCTGGGGATTGAACCCAGGGCCTTGTGCATGGCAGGCAAGCACTTTACCAACTGAGCTATATCCCCAGCCAGCCCAATACATTTTGAGAACTGTTGCTCTTGATATATCTGTTTGAACTCTTAATGATTTATTGAATTTATGTGATTCCATAATTATATCATCAAATACTTTAGAAGTGTGATAAAAATAAGAATATTTTGCATGAGACTTTTGTAGTATTGTCCAGATTTAAGAATCAGATAATGTTATTTTACTCCTTTATATTCTTCCTGAAATGTATTTCATATGTTATGCAATCATATCTAGCACCTTCTTCCATGAAGAATAATAGGCTAGAACTCAAGTGCTGCCCCTGTAATCTTCTTGTAGCAGGTGAACTCAGCAAATAGTTGTGTATCTCAGTATATGAGTACATTTGCTCCTGTGGAGAGAGAACAAAACAAAAATATAAAAAAGATTTGTTACAGATATCCCTGGTGCACCTCAGAGAAAGACCTGGATCAAGGTTTTAAACATGGAAACTATTACTCTTGTTTTACTAATCATAATAATAAATGTTGCTAGTATTGACTCAACTAGTTAACTACACAAACTATTTTAACTATGTAGACAGGATTACTAAATGGAAACTTAAAGCTTTGGAAAACTTTAGGATTTAGTAGACTTGGTTAAATAAATTGAAATATGCAAAATACTCTGGTAATAAGTATACTTTTTTTCCTTTTGAAGAAAAAAAATTTAAAGGTTACACTTAATGTTCATATATTGTTTAAAATAGTTTTCTAATTATTTACATTATGAAATCAGGTGTTTATGCTTGAAGTTGTGATTCCTATGCCTCATTTTTGTTCCAGGAAATATATTTTTGGTTACAACAAGTGTGTTCAAAGGGGATCACTGTTTTTAATATTGTTTGTGTTGTACGTTTTCTGATTACCTCAAGTTATAGTTCTTTCTTGAAACTATCAGATTTCAAAGATAATAAAACACAGGTTTCAAGTAAAGTTTCTCATAATGCAAATTTGAAATATTTTGCAAATTCTATGAAATAAATGTGTTTAAATAGCTAATTTTTATTTTGCATGACAGAAATGATATCTCTATATTCAGTAAATTTGCAAATTAAGCAATTATTGGAAAACAGTACAAGTATTTCATTGTGCTGTAATGTATGCAGGCATATAATCTATTTATCATCATGTTCCTCTAATACATTAAGACTCGTTCTTTTATTTAAGATAAATATATAGACAATACCAACTATCATTTTTACAAATGATAATAATGAAGACAATCACAGGTCACTTTCATAAAATTGAATTTAAGTATAGATTTATTTGCAGTTTGTAAATATCATTGTGAAGGTAAATCAAACCATAAGACTGACATTTTCAAATTTCAATGAACAATTTTATTTCTAAGTAAAATTGAATAGGAGCATTTACATAGAATAAATAAAAACTCTCTAAATTTATATAAAGTATTATCTTTTAAACTACTCATAAATAACTTAGTTACATCAAGGAAGTTTTAAATTTTTATTCATCTAAATATCATTTTGATGATGTTCTCTATATGCTCAAATTTTTATATTTATTTCATTCTTAGGCTTATCATGTATGTGCATACAATGTGTTTGATGCCTATGAGATAAAGAAGATAGAAAATGAAACTTTAAAGTAAACTTCTCAAGCCTCAGTTTTCACAGGAAATAGAATTAAATTTAAAATTTTGTCAAACCATAAATTAAATGATAATTTACTTTCATATTGAGTTTTTAATTAAAAACATTCCATTAAGTACTGCTAAGAACTATTTTGTAGAAGTAGCTTTGTTCTGTGAGAAATGAGTTTTTATTGAAAATAATTGATGTGTCATTATAGTGTTGGTTTGAAGAGAATTTCTTGATTCAATAACTTTCTTAAGTTTTGGCATATGGCTTTTTGCTTATTATATAACATTTGAGAAAAATTAAAGGAACTACAATATGATACAAAAAGCTCTCATAAACCATAGTTTTTATAGGTGTACTCACATTTTGATCAGTAGGGCACTTTGTTATATTATGGTTCTTGCCATTATGCCCTATCCCAACAAAGCAAAAAACCAAACATTATAATTATTTCATTCATAAAGTATTTCTCTTTGAAAGTCATAGAACAAAGGCAAGCATTTTACATTTAGATTTTATATTATCTTAAAAGCAACTCACTGTTATAATATTCCGCAAGGCACAATGTAGTCTCTATAAAAACAATACAGCAAATTGAAATAAATTGCAGAATTGGCTGTCAAATTATCGGGTTACATTCACAATTAAATATTCTCTATAAATATTGTTTCTAGGATCAAAGGGAAAGGACCTACTCGACTGTAAAAACCAAGTCCACCTCAGCCTCCATAAATAATCTGAAACCAGGAACAGTGTATGTTTTCCAGATTCGGGCTTTTACTGCTGCAGGTTATGGAAATTACAGTCCCAGACTTGATGTTGCTACGCTAGAGGAAGCTACAGGTAAAATGTTTGAAGGTAATTACAACCTTTGGTTTGAATTCTTATCCTTGATAACTCTCAGACTTATTTTTTTCCAGTATCAAGGGTGATGATTTGCATCAAGATAATTTTTATATATAAAAATAAATACATATGCACATACATGCATACTTTATAAAGGTCATTCAGGATAATAATTTTTCTATTTCTGGGTTGTTTTTTTCCCTGCAATGTTCGAACCTTATAATTTACACTACTTACTTTAACATGCACTGGATTTATTTATTTTACAAAGGTGAAGTTAGAATTAGAAACAAGATTTATACATTTTTTATGTTGACACAAGATTTTTTTTATAGACTTCAAAGTAATCATGCTTTGGGTCCTTCAAATTATTCCTTCTGAAAATTTCCCCAAATGAGGCTGGGATGTACATGGGGTGGACAAGAGAACCATAGCCAAGAGCTGTGTTAATTTAAGCTACTTGTCACTTAGCAGTAATTTCAAACACTGGAGTTCAGAAAGAAGATCTTAGAACTTATATTTCTTTTGTTTTCATCATTTCTTTCTTCGTTTTTATTATGAAATATTTCAAGGATACTAAAGAAATACAGTATATAAAAATATAAAGGAGATAAGTAAATGAATATCCCTGTATGCACCATTCAGCTGAAATATACAACGGAAACAATAACTTTAAACTCCTTTATCACAATTGATATTCTTTAGTGCAACATAAAATTATAACAAATCATGTATATCTTTGTAGTATGTAACAAATGAGCAGATGTGTCTTGAGGTGTGTGTCCAAGCTAACTGTTAAGACTACAGGTTCAGAATAAGGGACTCACTACTGGCTGTGCTTCAGGTGGATTGAAGCCTGTGTTTCTGTACTGGGGAATTCTTGATTCCTCACATTACTGCTCAGGCACAAGGTTCACCTCATCTCCTTGCCAATCTAGTGTCCCTATAAAATTCTAAACAAGAGAGAGTAGAAAAATGTCATATGATTTTTTCCCTCACCTTTTAAAAGAAGTTTTAAAAACAAATTAAATTAAATGATTTGATCAAAGAATTGCTTTGACTTCAAAGAATTTTTTATAGATATTTTATGAAATATCTTTTGCACTTATTTATTGTTTGAAAGCCTAAAAATAGTAGTATTTTTTTTTCAAAATATTTTTGTTGCTCTTTTTTTTTGGGGGGAGGGGTACCAGGGATTGAAATCAGGGGCACTTAATCACTTAGTCACATTCCCAAAAACCTTTCATTTATTTATTAATTTTTAAATTAAGACAGGGTTTCACTAAGTTGCTTAGAACCTCACTAAGTTGCTGAGGCTGGCCTTAAAATTATGATCCTCCTGATTTATCCTCCCAAGCCATTGGGATTATAGGTATGTGCCATCATGCCCAGTTTTGTTACTTTTTGATGAATCAATAGTACTTATGACCACAAAAAATAAAATTTATGTTGAAATCATTTTGAAATATAAATTGTTTTATAAAATTGTAGTTATACATAGGCATCATAGAAAAATTTGTCACATAATTTGTTATGAGGAGCTTAATGCTATTCTGATTTATTATTATCATTTTTAAATAGATTATATAAGACCCAAAGTGAAAGTATCTAAGTTTAGTGGCCCTAAAATATTATAAAAGCATTTTAGGCAAGAATTTCAACATTTAAATGTTTGAGTGGTTTATTGTTAAAATATGCTACAGTAATTTTCAACTAAGGCCAATCTCTTGCAGGCATGTGGCTGGGTTCACATCTTACCTCTGCTATATCCATTTATAGAATTTGGGGTGAATGAGCTATTTCGGTGTACTGTGCTGAGATAGCAGTACCCAACTCAGAGGGTATTTTATGACAATTAAATAAATTAATATACACAAAGTGCCACATGTAGTTCCCAGCATGAAAGTTCTCACATGCCAACTTTTATTATTTAGCACAGCCATTTTCAAAGTTTCTGATCTCAGAAAGATTTTTACATTAAAAAATATTGAGGACTTCCAAAACAATCGTGTCCATGTGGGTTTTAGCTATCACTATTTGTCAAGTTGAAAATTGAAATTAAAATTTTAAGAACACAAGAAAATGCAAATATTATCTTCCTATTATAGTAAAAACAATTTTGACCTTGTAGATCCCACCAGAAAGTTCTTGAGGATTCTTAGGGATTCCTAGACAACCTTTTGGGAACCACTTAGCATGAGGCACTGTGTAAAGAATTGTGTATATACAGAGATGCAAGATACAGTTGGTGCTCTCTGTTTAAAGCTTAGTGAAAGAGGGAGTTTACAAATTCTGACTACACAATTAAGCTCTGGAAGAGTGTGTGACCCCATATGGTGAGCATGTCCAAGAAGAGTAGTGGGACTCACTGTACTAGGACATAGGGCAGGAGGGAAGATGCTTCCTGAGAGAAGTCACTTGAGCACTGTTTGAAAGAGAAGTTAAACTCAATTGTATATATACACTAAAATTCCCTTGTATAAAGAGCCAACCTACTGCCTTTACAGTTTTTAGGCCATGATGTTCTGATTATAGCTTTTACAAATTACTTGTAAAATTTATTGCCCATGAAATAGATGGAAACATTAGCCATAAATGTCAAGTATGGAAAACTTAAAATTTGACTCTAACTGTACATAAATACATATAAATAAATATTCTCAAATTCTGATTCATCAGTCACCTGAGTTAATTTTTCTCATGGAGCTCTAACTCTGAAGCTAAGGGAAAAACTGAGCCTAAGACAAGCAGAGAATTAGACCCATGGGACATATTGATTGAATGGAAAGAATTTCTATACATATGTACATAATTTCTTCCTTCCTTCCTACTCCATTTTCTCTATCTATCTGTCTATCTATCTATCTATCTACAGATTAAAAAACAAAATTGAACCAAACTAACAAACAAAAATATTTGAAATCATCTTGTCTTTGTTGTGTGTTAACGGGCTAAAAATTAAAACTTGAAACCTTGAAAGTTTGTTTTTTTTTTTTCTCCCAAACTTTGCTTAGTTCCCTTGGGGAGCAAATCACATGATGGTAAATTAGGAACTATGTATATAACTCCTTTGTTCAGACACTATCAGACCAGCTATTTTTGCTATTTTTCAATATAGAAAATACCTCTTATTAGCATGGACATACAGATTTAAGAAATAAATTGTCAAAAGGACACACTCATGAATAAATATAGAAAGGCCAATCCTAAAAAAAAAAAAAAAGAAGAAGAAGAAGGAACGAAGGAACAAAAACAAAGCTAGTGCTGCCTATTATGGCAAGATAGACTCTGCCTACTCTAGAGATCCTGTCCCTTGCCACCAACTGGAGTAGTATTTTCCATTCTGCCTTAAAGATTAAAGCTGTTGATTGTTTCAGAAGTAAGCAAACCATGTTAATTTGACTTCATTTATTATATATTTGTAACTGGATCATTTATTGGCATATATGTTTTCATTGTTCTATATGCCTGATGATTTTATCAAGTCTATAACACTATTGAAAATATAATACTCTGGGGAAAATGTGGTAATGGTGAATTGCAATATAAGAAAACCTTGACTAGTTTGGAAAAATGGAATTGATAATATGTGTTACTTTGAAGTATTTTAATCAGAGACTGTTTTAAAGGACATGGAAACATGAACTCATTCCCATGGAGAGTTTTAGAAAACTCCAGCTGAGTTTGCATTAATAAGCATGTAAGAACCATTTAGTATTGTACAGGAAGTATCTACAAATAATGACAAAATATTTTTTAAAGTACTTGAAGAAAATTTTCCGTTTCATAAGTAGGCTAGGTCCTCTCTAATCTTACAACTTATATAAAATGCAAAAGTAGACATATTTTAAATTTACATTGATACTATACAATTAATTTATTTAAAATTAAAAGTGAAATAAATAAAACAGATATTTCTTACTCTGTTTAACCTCTTATATTCTTGCATGACATTGAATATTTCTGAGCCTCTTTCTTCTGTTTAAAGCCACAGCTGTCTCCAGTGAACAGAATCCTGTTATTATCATTGCTGTGGTGGCGGTGGCAGGGACCATCATTTTGGTGTTCATGGTGTTTGGCTTCATCATTGGAAGAAGGTATAACATGGAATTGTTCTAATATTTAACATAAAATTATTGATTTTTGAGTATTAAATAGACCTGTTACTTATTGATTTTAGTATATTAGAATCTTATACAGTAAATGAGAACTTTCTTTGTCTGATATAAAATCTCAAGTCAATAAATGGTTATTATTCCAAGATCAAAACAAAGTGACAGTTTTATTATTGCCTTCAGTTTAAGGGGAATGAGCATTGTAATTTCTATTGGATGAATTTTTATTGATTATTTTCATAGTTACATTTTCATAAAAATGTAGAAAATACCTAACAAATGCTTTACTCTATAGATATTGAAATAAATGCCTGTGGAAACCATTTAAAAACTGGAAGTTTTTTCCCAAAGAAATAATAATCAAATATACATTTATTTATAAATCTAAATCCATAAATAAAGTTCTTTTTTGCATTGTTTTACACTAAGACTCCATTTTCTGTGAGTTTTTAAAATCATGTGAATTGTCATATTCTCACTAAATGGATTTGTATCTATTAGGAAATAGTTTTTAAGTTATAGTTCTCACTAGTATGTTGTTAAGTAATAAGGTACCTCATACTGAATGCTAAATATATAAAGTAAAATCATTGATTGATATTGTCACAAATTTGGCTTTTTCCAGGCACTGTGGTTATAGCAAAGCTGACCAAGAAGGGGATGAAGAACTTTACTTTCATTGTAAGTGTTTGGCTTTTCTTTATTATTCTGTACCCCAATTAATAAAATGCAAATATCATTGTTAATATTGGCATGAACAAATTCCTGATGCATCATGCTTGACATTATATGAGATCAAACTTTTGCTTTAAAGCCTTTAAGATATTTAAAATGAAAATCATGTGATGTGAATTCAGAAAAGTAAAGTGTTTTGAGAAATGTAATATGACTGAACTATATTCAGCTGCTTTTACATCACAATTTTTCCTTTTGCAAACTTTGCACAAGTATTTCTTAACATTTTAATAACAATTCATGAAATGTTTCATGTCCCCATTTGCTGTCTAAAGAATATCACTTCAGATTAGGAGGATAAACCCTTTTCTCTTGCCCAATGAGTGATGCTACTATGAAATATTAAACTAAGGAGCCTCTTTCTCGTAAGAATTGTTTATCACTCATAGATATTTCATGGTGCACAAAGAATACAACAGTATTTCCAATTCACTGTATTTTCCTATTGATTTTGAGTTACCTCTCTCTTAAAAGTTCATATCAGAAATCACATTCTAAAGAGAACCTCAGACCCAAAGACAGTGCCCATCTGTGTTGATCTTATTCTCATTGCAATGTGAATGGCAAATTAAAATAGGAGCTGAGAGTAAAATAAACCGAACAATCAAATTATTCCAGTTCTGAAAATTAATAATTACTATTCAAACCCGTTATTCCTATTTTTAATCCTTGAAAATATTTAAAACCAATTTTATGTATTTTTTCTTCATAGATACAATTCTTACTAAAATTTCTCATCATAAATTTCCTATATATATCATAAGAATATCACTTATCATGCAATTGATCATATTCTTATGTCAATATTGTAGAACATTTTGTCATATGCCCTCCTAAAGTCATAAGTACACATAAGCATCAATCAAGAATTCCTAATCATTTTAGAATATCCTTGTGATTGTTTTATTTAAAATTCAAATGAATATATGTGGTTTAAATACACAAATTGTGACTACTCTTTTTATCATTCCTAAATTTTTCAATGTGTTTTTATTTGTTAAGCCACCTTACCCCGATTTTAGATTTTGAAAGAGAGGTTGATTTATGTAATACAGATCCAAATTGAATAGGTATAGAATTCCAGTCAGTAAAGACAGGAAGGGCATGTGGGATGTGACAGATTACTAAAGTAAAGGAGAGGTAGATTTTTTTAAATCATGATTTTTAAACTTCAGGGCTCCTAATTTCATGGATTCCCTCCCCATTCCTGACCCTGAGAGGCCCTAAGCACTTTCACATATGTAATTGCATCTTCTTTTCTCAAAGAGGGTATCCCAGATCATAGGAGGTTCCAAACTTAAAAAATTTGAACCTACTCCTGATTATAAGGGAGTTCATGTGCCTCTGCTACCCTCCTGGGATTATCCAATATGTCCCCACTGTGCGAACTTCCTTTTGCTAATTCATCAGGGATTTCCCTGTGACAAGCCTCAGTGAAGAGAGCACTATAGTCAGCATATAGCTAGAATTTTCAAAGGAAAAGTGAAGGTCCCAGTTTTTCCAATTTCATGATAGTACAAAATATTTTTTAACAGTCCCCCAGACGGGAAGAGGAGAATCAAAACTTGAATCCCTATATTTTTATTTCTAGTGTAAAATGTATAGAGAGGGTTAACATGAGACCTTATTTCCTGGCTTGATCCTCCCCACATGTAAATAATGTAATGGCACAGTTCTTTAAGTTTATCATAATCAGTATGTCACTTTGTTTCATTTATTGACTATATCTGAGATATCACAAAATTATCAAAGATATAAATTTTAGTTAATTTGATTTTAATTCATAGGTTAATGTAGACATTAAATTGAAACACGGCTTATCCAAAACTAGTTGTACAGCCTAGTGTTTCATTGTCATCATTCAGTTTCAATATTTTGATGCCGTTCACATTTTCATGTTTCACATCCAGTTTGTAAAGAAAAATATGTAAGTGAATGTCTTAAGCTAACTTAGAAAAGATGAACTTGCTATATATCAACAGTTTTCATCTCTGTGGAAAAATATCTATGGTGGTTTAAAGGTATTTAACATTCATGAAAAATGTAAATGAGGTATTAAAGCATAAAAAAATCACACTTTTACACTGAGATAAGAACAGACCAGAATATTCAGAAACTATGTCAATATTTTCTTTATTTTAAAACATTCATATGAAAAATAAGAGCACTTAACCTGTCCTATCCTGGTAATCTTTGATATTTTACAAGGATATCTTTTCTTGTCATTTGATAAGAACCAGATATTTCATTTCATTTTATTATTATATCTAACATACCTCAAGTACAACACTGTGGGAACCAGCTGTTTACAAGTTGGGGTTCTTTTATTGTACATGGACAATTTTCCTAGGTGCTAAGACATTGGATTGAATTTTTACAGAAACTTGAAAGCAACCATTTAACTGGCTTTTAGAGTACTGAATTTAATAGAATGTCCAGTCATTTGTATCAGGTGCACTCAACTCTTGGTGGCCCCAAGTGATACATTTAAAAATATAAACACAATGGAGGAGTTTAGTGAAGCAATTCCAATTTACATTTTGTTTCCTCCTACCATTTCTTCTAACAATGTCTTGGAATCCAAGCTGGGCAGCATTTCATGTTTTTATGCCAAAATAGCTTTGGCCTGTCAAAATGTTTTATGACAGCTTGAATAAAGAACCATCAAAGAGCCATTTGAAATGCAGAAGGCTAACTCCAATCTAGCTCTCTTATCAAAAAATAAAAACAAACAACAACAACCCCCCCCACCCCC
>NW_025999842.1:14135687-14212854 GCF_001458135.2 Marmota marmota marmota | reverse complement strand
AAAAAAAACAATGAAAGAAAGAGAGAGCAAAAAGGGAGAAGATGGCTCTTTCTCCATCTGCCTGCCAATCTAGGAGGTTAACCTATTGTTTTCTTCCCTTCTCTCTTTTTCTCTTTCCCCCTCTTCCTGTACTCCTTCTTCTCTCTTTTCTCTTTCTGTCCCCTCTCTCTTTTCTTCTTGTGTTGTTTTTTATTTTTTTCATGTTCAGCTTTAGTAACAAATGAACATCTGTCAGTTTTATAAACTGCAACAATAATTGTTTAAGACAATCAATTTTGGATAACCAATCAACTACAGCAGAATAAACCAAGATTTTTAAATTCCATTTTCCTTTATACATTCTGCTTCCTTTTGTTTGTTATATGTTTATTTTTAAAATATAATTTTAATTTAATGTGATGACATAAGCACAGTTAGGCTGCAGTGTAATATATGAAGAAATATATTGTTCTCCAAATAGTAAGATTTCATGGAAAGATTGTTTGGTGGCTTTGTTAACAATAAAGACTTTTTGAGGATATAGTGTAATTTTTTTTCATTGCATTAATATAACCAAATATATGCCTATCTATCTTATCTTTGTCTTTAACCAAATGATTAGATTTGGAATACATGATTGTTAACTGGATTTGATATAAAGTTAACATAGCATTATCTGTTACCTGCATGCTTCTGGGTACATTTTAAGAAGATTTTAACTTTTAAGATGAATCTATGTTGTTTGAATTTTGACTACCTTTTGTGAGGCATATTGGCTACCTCTTCATAGCAGTTAAGATCTTCCAAAGCCTTATAATTAAAAGGTCTTATAAACAATTCCTCTTTTGAATTGCTGTCATATTTGGTTAACAGATCCCAGGAATAATGTACATTTTCTAACTTTCTTCTGCACTTTGTACATCTGGCCTCTATTGCCTTTCAAGGTGAAGATGAAACTATGTCTTTAGAAGATTTCTCTTTGATTCTGTGATAGCATTCCTTCATATCTTGTATTAATTTTATGTATATGTCAACAGTGGTTGGTCTTTAAAAAAAATAAACCAAAAGAATAAGTAAGATGTCTAAATGTTTTTAATATTGCTGTCAGTGTAGTAGTCTACCTGTAAATGAAATGTCTTCTTTTCCCCGTGTATTAATTTGATTGATTGACTGACTGATAGATTTACAAATGTGTTTCCAAGTCCATTACAAACCTCAATATGGCTTGAACTATGCCATGATAGCAGTGAATTTAATTATACCTCAAGTCTGATAGGCATGTCAGAAATTTTGGTGGATGTCTTTTGTTGATTTACTGGAAAAGCTATTCAGTTAGGAACCTATGAGCTGGATCCTATGTTACCTATAGAAGCTTGCAGATAATACCTATACGCCAACAGACTGAAGTAGTCTGTTAAAACTGCTGTGAATCAGGTGATGTGGAAGCAAGTTCACTGTTCCAAGGAGCACTCTGCATAATGAAATTCCTGGGCTGACTGCACAATAAGTGCTTTGCTTCATCACAGTCATGCTTTCTTACATCATTACAGTTAAATTTCCAGGCACCAAAACCTACATTGACCCTGAAACCTATGAGGACCCAAATAGAGCTGTCCATCAATTCGCCAAGGAGCTAGATGCCTCCTGTATTAAAATTGAGCGTGTGATTGGTGCAGGTAAGGCTGTTGTAGCTTCCTTGTTCAGCTGTTCCATTTAGCCAAAATTGAAAGTCATACATCATAATGACAGGCAAATAATTATACTTCAAGTATAGAACTTTTGCATTTACCTGAGCTGTTGGAAGCAATGACGCTGTACTTATTTATAAAATCTTAAGAGAAAAAAAGTGGAAAAGAAGCATGTGGCACAGAGAATCTATATACATGTAGTTTTCTGTTGGGTTTTTAAGATATTGTTCTATCATAAGCTATTTCATAATAGTTTTGACCTATTGTTGAGAAACAACTTAGTAAAAAGTAAAAGTCATAATTTTCCTGAATTTTGGTGGAATATACATTTCCACTTATAATCTTCTTACAAAACTTTTATTTTCGTCTTTTTTCTTGTGTTTGTAATTATTAGCTATTATACTATTCAAATTCCTTTAGAAAATTAATCTACAAGAATTGCTTAAAGAGCATATTCTATTCTATATATGTTCAAGATAATTATACATTTTTTTGTATCCCAGTCCCTTAAATCTATCAAAAACAGTACACATAAAGTCCACACTTTTAAATCATTAATAAATATTTGCTTCTCATAGTTTTTAAGCATTAGGAATGTTGAGAATCTGCTAATGTTCCCTCATGCTATAGTAGGCTGTGTAGATTATACAGCATACTTCAGATCTAAATGTTTACTCAGAAAAGGGTTGATAATTGAATTGAAAAGCAGTAGCCTTTGTAACAGATTGTTTAGAAAAGCTTAACTTCTATGAATGAGCTGAAATGTATCTTTAATTTCATTTTGCCACTCTTTTCATAAACTATTTCATTTTGTATGAGAAGTAGAATCACCCATCCATAGTAATGCTTTCATTTTAACTTGCAATTTTTTTCTTAATTAAAAAGTATCTTTAAAGAATATAATTCATTTACTTTGAGAAAGGAAATGTCTCAGAATGAAAATACAACTGGGTATTCTGTTATTTCAGGAGAATTTGGAGAAGTCTGCAGTGGTCGTCTGAAACTTCCAGGGAAAAGAGATGTAGCAGTAGCCATAAAAACCCTGAAAGTTGGTTACACAGAAAAACAAAGGAGAGACTTTTTATGTGAAGCAAGCATCATGGGGCAGTTTGACCACCCAAATGTTGTCCATTTGGAAGGAGTTGTTACAAGAGGTAGATATTGGTTGTATTTTTCAGTAATTGAATGGACTGAGTGTCAGAAATTACTATTACTGTGTTCACAATTAAAAAAATCATATCAAGAACATTTTATATATTCTAAGTAAGCATTTTTCCCTTGGTATGTTACTAATTAAAACAATTATTCTTTTATGCTACTACCTCAGAAACAATTGGGGAAAATGAATATAGGGTTTAAGTTGGAGAATAAATCTTATAAATACATGGAACAAGTGAGAAATATTTTTATTCAGGTTCAAAAGCATAAAAGTGAGAGTTTAGTCTTTACATTTTGTATAAAATATCATTTTCTTTGCATTTCATTCACAAGACAGAAGTCTAAAGTACATGTTGACTTTTATTCGTATGGTTTAATTTTGTGAATCACAACCACTTTCCAAGCAGACACTGAATGACTTTTTTAAGCTTAGTAGAAGCACTGAAAACGCTAAAAACACTCACACTACCCATTCAGTTCCTTAACAGAGAATCATGTGTTTTATTGGCGATGAAAGGGAGAATAATGAAAAATTTAGGTAATGGCTTTGAAATAGCATTTTTTTCCTTTTATGTATTTTTTGATATTAGGAAAACCAGTCATGATTGTAATAGAGTTCATGGAAAATGGAGCCCTAGATGCATTTCTCAGGGTAAGTACCCAAATTATTTTCCCATTCAAAATATATTATGCATGCTGCCAATAAAACTTTATGAACTTTTATCTATAATGTAAAGTGTGAACAATATAAACTATAAGAGGTCAGAATTGTCTTTGAAAATCATGTTAATAATCAGAATTTTATACTGGATTAAAATAGAATCTTTTGAACATTTACATAGTACAATGTTATTTTAAAAAGTGGCTTCCAATAATATTATTACTTAAAGTATGGAGAATACCTTTCAATTTTGTAATTTAAACATATGTTATGGAATAGTATATGCAACTCTAAATGAAATACAGAGGAAATATAGAGAAAACTGAAAAGTGAGATAATCAGTTGATTTTGGCTCTGTGATCCCAACTCTGTTCTGTAAAAATATTTCCATTGTATTGTTATCTGAAAACTGATCATAAAATGTACAATTATTTATATGGTTTTTAATTAATGGTCTTTGCTTTTTGTGATAAACCTTAAATTAATAGATGTGCATATTTTTACTCTCAGAGGTTTACTAAGAATATAAGCACATTGCCATTTTTCCAAAATGGCAAAAAGAAAACAATCTAACAAATAAGAGGTCAAGTTTATTTTACATGATCTAGAGTGACACATTCAACCCAGATTTATGAACACTCAGAGGATCTAGAGAAATTTTAATCCTTGCATCCTTATGATGGGCTCTTCAGAGCATCTCCTAGGCAGCTTGTCAACTCAAAGCAGCATCCTGCATGCAGCCTGCTTCTATTTAGTTGTAGAAATCTGTGGGTTACAAATATCTTAGGAACTAATTGCAAATGTTTCTCAAACTCATGTGCTGGGATGTTGTTGCAGGTATGTAATGTTTCTACTAGCAGCAAAACAATGAATGAAATAAAAACAAAATCAGTCTTTAAAATTTTTTTCTACTTCGTAGTGTTTTTTTTCATTTTCAATCAAATATTCTTTCCTTTCTTTTTGTTACTATTTGGAAAGAAACTTATAGTTTATGTGTGTTTATTTTTTAGAATATTTTTAGATTATATAATTTTTAGCATGGGGAAAACACATCTGTCAGAAGTAATATTTTTTATATTCCATTTTTGAAATTTGACTTAAAAATTAGGATATTCATTTTGATTTGTATAATCTCAAGATATTGTTAAATATAACAAATTAATATAAAAACTAAATAATTACCACCCCTCTATCTTATTTTATTTGGATATTAATTAAATCAGCATGTGTTATATTTTTTCACAAGTGTGTATGTTATACAGAAAATTATTGATCCCTCTCATTATACAACTGTAAACAAGAAGATAGATATCTTTCATGTTGACTTTTTTTCCTATTTTAAAGTACATTTCATCTTGTCTTTCTCCAGAAACATGATGGTCAATTTACCGTCATTCAGTTAGTAGGAATGCTGAGAGGAATTGCTGCTGGAATGAGATATTTGGCTGATATGGGATATGTTCACAGGGACCTTGCAGCTCGCAATATTCTTGTCAACAGCAATCTTGTTTGTAAAGTGTCAGATTTTGGCCTGTCCCGGGTTATAGAGGACGATCCAGAAGCTGTCTATACAACTACTGTAAGGAAAAATCTATTCCTGTGCTTTTTTCACATTTGTGAGATTTTCCTAATATGAAAACAGTGTTTGCTGCAAAACTAACCATAAGAAAGAGACAAACTGACATCTCAGCTTTATGTGGTAGTTAATTTTTTTCTTTTGGAAAATTTATTGTTGTTATTATAATCTATGTTATAAGCTAAGAAGGAAAGTAGTAAGAGATAACACAACTTACCTTCTATTTGGATGTTCCTATCAATGGAGTATAATTGCTATGTGTAGTGGTACATGCCTATAATCCCAGCATCTTGGGAGGCTGAGGCGGGGCGGGGGGCGCGGGTGGTGTTTCAAGGCCAGCCTTAGCAATGTAACCAGATCCTGTCTCAAACTTAAAAAGCAAAATAAAAAGGTCTAGGAATATAACTCTGTGGTAAAGCACCCTGGGTTTAATCCCTGTGTGTGTGTGTGTATGTATGTATGTATATGTGTGTGTGTATATATTTATTTATTTGCATACAACAATTTCTAGTTACTATCTCATAGTTGAAGCAAAAATTTAAAAATATATTCATTTTGAATAAAGATTCCAAAAGAATATTGACTATGCTAACTTATATGTTTTGTGATATTAGTAAAAAAGCCGGCACGATGGCTCATGTCTGTAATCCTAGCAGCTCAGGAGGCTAAGGCAGGAGGATTACAAGTTCAAAGCCCGCTTCAGCAAATTTGCCAGGCCCTAAGCAACACAGTGAGACCCTGTATCTAAAATAAAATACAGTAAAAAAGGGCTGGGGATGTGGCTCAGTGGTTCAGTGCCCCTGGGTTCAGTTCCCAGTACCAAAAAAAAAAAAAAAAGATAGAGGAAAAATAAAGGGAAATATGTAAGGATTTATATAAATACCACATATTTCACTTCATTTTATTAGTGATACAAATAATTTGTAATTGTCTTTTCATTGAACTCTTTTCCCAGAGACTACACAGACCATTAAGTACAGTTGCCTTAAAAATGAAAACTTGGAATGAATGTCTAACATAAAGATTAGTGACTTTAAATACAAATAGATTCAAAATAATTAAAACTGATGCTGCTAAACTTTTAACCAATATACAAATATTTAACAGTAGCTTTGGGCATGACCATAAATTATTTATAAATTATTATACATATTTAAAATGTTAACTTCTTTTTATAACAGGGTGGAAAAATTCCAGTAAGGTGGACAGCACCTGAAGCCATCCAGTATCGAAAATTCACATCAGCCAGTGATGTCTGGAGCTATGGAATAGTCATGTGGGAAGTTATGTCTTATGGAGAAAGACCTTACTGGGACATGTCAAATCAAGATGTAGGTGCTATACTATATAAACAGACAAGATGATTCAGTACATTAGTAACATTATTGTTGGAACACGTGGGTAATGGTTGATTAAGAACTTCTTACAGAATTATAAAAATATAGTTATTTTGTTTTCCACAAATATGACCACAATAATTTCATAAATTAGCAGTTCTATGAATTTTGTTTTTTTGGGGGAAAGAATTCCATTGTTTCTTTTATTTCAATTCTATTTGCTCAATAGAAATCTATAAAGGGTACTTCTTTGTTAACAAAGATAGTAATGCTGTGCTTGGGGAGCTGCAGTGGAGCAGTCATGTAAGAAAAAAATCATTTGAGGAGAGGAGGGGAAGGAAGGCTGTGTTTCATTTTGTCTTTGAAGCTTATCATTGGGATTCTTTTAATGTTCTGAAAAAAAAGCTTTTAAAGTTATCACACACTGGTTCAATTAATAGTTTCATGATACAATGTAGATTTTTATGATCAATAATGGTGTTGACATTTTAGAATGTCATCACAATGGCAATATCCATGGAAATTTCCTTTTAAAAATTGTGACTTATTCAGTGTGGATACCCTGTTACCAAGAGGGCATGCTAATACATATGTGTTTATCCTTTGAGAAAAGAAGTTGTTGACCTCCCATGGGGCTTACATATCACACCAAGATATCATTTATAATTTATAAAATGATGTAGCATATGTACAAATAAATATTTTGTTTTATTAGGTTGGACTTTATAAAATTGTCATTTTTGTAGGCCAAGAACATTCAAATATTAGTAGATTCAATGGAATTCAAAATATTGAATATGTGAGCAAATTTAGAGAAATGTGGAACAAATATAAAAGTAGGAATGTTCCCCGGAATGAACTAAAAATCTGGTGGCGACCTTGTTCATGGGAAATATGAGAATTGTCTGTCTGAAGGAACACATTGAGAAGTCTAGAATCAAAGGTTTAAAGAGGTATAGGGAGACCAATGAAATTTACTCATTTTCCTATTCCAAATATGCAGTTCCCTGGTGGAAATTAGAAAGAACATGATGTCTGAGTAGATTGATGAAAGGTTTCCTTGAAGGAGTTTGGGAATGATACAGGGCAAGTTCTTGGAGACTAGTAAAAAATAAGAAGCACTTAAGGGAAATGGCATTGCCATTTAGCAAATGGGCAATTAGCAAATTGGTGGTGTTAACTCTTATAGGATCATAAATATGGACAGCTATCAAGCTGAGTACAGCTAAAATCATTTTTTAAAAACAGGTCATTAAAATATCATATTAAATTGATACATTGTTATAGTTTTAGAATTGCTTTTATTAAATTATTATGGATCTTAAAACTTATTTTTAGACAATAAAGTAAGGCTGTCCCTGTGTTGTCAGATAGGGGATTTTTGGTGGGGTTTCCTCCAATATCTGCATTAGATTTTAATTATTTAAATCTTTTGATATTTTGAATTGATTAATGACATGAAAGTTTGTCTTCTTTTGTTTTTGTTTTTGTTTTTGTGTTTCAAAGATAAAAGTCTAAATAATGAGTCCGCTTGGCAGAAGCAAAGTTGTTAATATTTGACAGGTCTCAGTGTCAAAGATATCATGGACTGTCAAAATGTGGGCAAACAAATCCTTGGGGCAGAGAAAGAGAAATATTTACATTCCCCAGACACTCCATAGAGTTTCATTTCTTTTGACACCTTCCTTCTATACTAGACTCAAACATAAAAGGACTGACAGGAATATGAGATGTCTTAAATCCAAAGTTCACTTAACTTCTAAAAATAAATAATGGAAACAGTTAAGAGGTAGTAAATATCTCTAATTTGAATTATTTTCATTCCCTAGGTATTATTTTGTTGTTTTCCTTGAAAGCAAACACCATAAGTATAGAATTTTTATACCAAGATTTAATAAATATTTTATTGGTCAAATGAAATTGTAGTGAAGTTTAATTCTGTCCTGATTATTTAGCACCATCCTTTCTTCTTTTCTTTTCTTTTTTTTTTATTTTGAAAGTCTGAATTCAATTTATACACAGTTTTATTTAGTAGTAAGAGATTATCACATAGTTCAGGTTATATAGTGAAACTGATATTAATTTTCTCATTGAATAATATTCATTATGTCATAATTACATTGTTAAAGTACTTTTTGAACAGCTGTAAGTTAATTTTCAATATGCAAATGGATAAAAAGTGGACAATTTGAAATAATTCTGGGATAAAATTTTCTAAAGAAGTATTTTTTTACTTGGAGCTTCTGGTAAGAATTCATGGAGAGAGTGAAGATATCTGTGAACTCCATGGTATGTGCGTAGAAGCACCCTTGTGTATGAATGTATTGTATTTTTATGGGAGGAGGCGAAGTTTGCCTGAATCAGATTTTCAGATATGTTCTGAGGGAGGGAAATATTTATATATGTACATATTAGCCCAATATATTTACATACACACACAGACGCACATACACACATATACACATTAGCCTAGATGGATTTATTGAATGAACCAATTTACTTTGCACTGTTAAAATTTAGTTCCTAGGTATTGTCAAGGATTCTAAAGAACTATCAAATTTTAAATGCCTTGCATTTTAAAAGATTTTTCTTAAGCCACTGTGAATACCAGATGCAAACAGATTGTTGTATTTCCAAATCCCCAAGCTTAATGCTGAGTAAGATGAGGTTTCTAAATTCACAAATAGGAATAAATAGGAAAAGAGTGGTATAGAAGTGAGTCAGAGAGTTAATAGGTAACCCTGGACAGCCCAGTGAATGTATGACCAGTCCCACATCCAAGCAGATTATCACTTGATTAACACCTGAATGAACCCTCATTTTTATTTTCACATACCTATAACTCTCTTGAGTTTTAACTGAGGAGGAAACAGTTGAATTTAGATACTTACCAATAAATTCAAGAGGTTAAACTTTCCAAATAAATTTCTCACTTTCATGCTTTAGAAAAATCTGCAGATAGTTAGTTTTTTTCTATTAATGCCCTTTCAAAGAGAATGTTTTATATATGTAAATATGTTCAAGCAAAATAAATATTGGGAAATTGAAAATACCACCTTGGCTTTGACAATAGCTTTTAATTGAATTAATATCTTGAATAATCCAAATAAAATTTTTACTTTGAATTTAAGAAATTTTGAGATTATATAGATTTTCATTTTGTTTACAGTATACAATGTTTTATTTTTCTTACTTTAAGATAGAATGATCAGTTGTTAATTTGATTGGTAGGTACTCATTAGAATCAAAAATTTAAGCTCCCATAAATACATGCCACATAAAGATTATTACTTGAAGACATCCATTCAAATTCACTTAAGACCTTTGAAAATATAAGGATACTTGTAACTAAATTTAGTCTTAGCCGAACTGTGAGCCCTGAATTTTTCCTTTTAAAAATAATCATGGAGGTATGGTAGTGCATACCTGTAATCCCAACAACCAAGTTGGGAAATCGGAAGTTCCAGGCCAGTCTCAGCAACTTAGCAAGGCCCTATACAAAGTAGGGAGACCTTGTCTTAAAATAAAAAAAATAAACAAGGCTGGTGATTTAGCTCAGTGGGAAAGCACCCTTGGGTTCAATCCCCAGGATATCTCTCTCTCTCTCTCTCTCTCTCTCTCTCTCTCTCTCTCACACACACACATACACACACACACACACACACACACACACACACCAAAAAAATGTAGTTGATTTATGACTTTGTACTTTTCCCATATTATAATAGAAACAAAAATGTGATTTTTTTGGTAAAACTTTGACATAATACCATAAGTGGAGTCCAACATATTTAATTGAATTAAATGTGTGTTGTGTATTATTGTTAGGTTAATGAAATGAAAGTGAGCATTAAACAAAGGACAGAAGCCAATCACAAAATCCCCACTTTCAGTTATTATAGGCCTAATGTCATGGGGTCTCTCTATGCTCTTTTTTTTTTTTGTCTTAATTACAGTGGTCCTACTGTGATAATATGGAAACACTTCTCAGCAAGTAACTTTTGATTTATTTCTAAATATTTGTTGACAGTATATGCCAAAGGAATGATTCCTGTTGTGTCCCAGAGGTATTTTTAGAAAATGCCACTTACACTTACCACTTCCCATTCCTCTGGGAAATATCTAGTTATAGAATTGCTCATGAATGTTTTTCTTTCACTTTTATTAGAACAGTAAAGGCAAATCTGCACACATATCCAAGGGGTTTCTTGGTAATTTCACGAAAAGATATTTTAAATGAATTCAGTGAATAATCATATAATCCTCCAAGTGGAGATTTTGCCATTTTACCTGCATGCTTTGTTTCCCAGAATATTGCAGAAAGTTAAATTTTCTTTTCCTAATTGGAAATAAAGAGCAGTTCATAACCGCATGGGCTCTGTTCAGCCAACATATATCTAATTCTGTCTTCTTTACTAGCAGCTATGTGATATTGGCCCTTTCTTTTATTTTCATGTGCCACAGATTCTTTCTTTCTAGAATTATTATAATAATCAAACTTATCTAACAAGGCTTCTGTAAAGATAAAATGAGATAATTCCAGATTAAAACCACACCAGGCTTCTAATAAGCATTTCATAGATATTTACTCAGATTGTTTGTTGTGTCTTTAACAGATAAGTTGTTCTGGTAGACTAACCTAAAAACTGCCTGACATCCAGGTCCAGTTTGTGACCCTATTGGCTAGTTTGTCCAAAGGGTATGCCTTAGATTATGCCAGACTATTTTAAAAGCCACGGTAGAATACCAGCAAGTATCTCTAATGCTCTTCTGATATGGGGACATGATTATCAATGGGAGCATTAGGATCCCAAATTCCAGAACATCTCTTTAAGTTTATACTCTTCTAGTATCCTTTAAAAAAATTGTATAGCATTATGTCCTTGAACGTAGAAAGCAATATTGTTTTATGTTAAGATCATTGCTGTTTCTTTATTATATCAATGGGTTGTCTCAAATTTCTATAAAGAAATTGGATACCTGCAGAGGTTAATTAACTCTTTCATTCTTGTAAGCGTCATTTGATGCTACTATACTTTTTGTTCCTTGGTGCAAAGACTTAAGAATGCATTATGTGCAAAGCCCTCAAGAATTCTAAATGTTGTCACAAAAAATTGACACCATAGAGAAGAATATGTAGGAGAACCATGAATATTTGGTTTTACATTTTAAAGATTTTTTAGAGGGAAAGATCATTTCACTTGTATTATTTATTTAAGGACACCTGAAGAAGCTACAATCAGGGAAACAGATTGGGAGGTGGTGGAAAATAATGACTGAACTGATATTCTGAGTTTTAGAATGAAGTTCTGCAAATCAGAAAGAGACTGCATATGCTCAAATACAAGCAAATCAAATAAAAGGAAAGACACTCTTCCTAATGAAAAAAAAATACCTCCCTAATTGATTATTATGTGTTCATTTTGAACGTAAAGTTTTACAAGTTATTATTTTATTTCTAAATGACTGGAACCACTATTTAAATCATTTAACCCAGCTTTCTAGTTATATATTTCCTTTTATCTAAATGGTTTTATATACAGCACTTTTGAATCCAGGTACACTGTTGTTAGAGGAATGTTATTCAAAACCACATGAAGTTCTTTGCATTAGATCAGATTCTTAAATATAGTTCCTCCTATACTTATGTATTTGTGATCATATAGAGTTATCATTTATGTGTATTTGCCTTACATAGGGATATTTTAAAGGAATATTTACAGTACTATGCAAAGTTTGTAATTTGGGGATCATAACTAGGAGAAATTTTTAAATTCTATTGTATGAAATTTATCAGCACTCAGTATCATTGTTAGTTCAGTTCACTTAAAGCTAAGGTAAATTCTCCACAATTGTTGTTCAAAATAAAATCCCTTATGCCCTATAATTTGAAATTTTGTGAAGATAACTGTGGGACACTGATTATTACCCTCTGCAGGCAATGAAAATATTTTCCTTACATTTAGTATATATTTTATTTAGGAAGTAGAATCATCAGAAGGTGTTAACTAGTTGGCTGTACATGTAAGGGAAAGGAAGATAATTCTCAGCATTTTGACTGGAATAACTTGAGAGTGTTGATAATTGAAATAGGAAAAGATTGAATGGAAGGTGATAAATTTAATTTTAAACTTAAGAGTGAAAAGGACCTGTGAAAAATGAAGTTGTCTTACATAACAGTGGAAAGATAACCTAGTCACTAGGAGAGAGTTTGGGCTAAGATGTGGGATTACTTTTTAAAGATTATGATAATTAGGGGTATCTACTTATCTTTTATACTTTATCAATTTATGAACAGAGAGATTTCATAAGTTCAAATAGAAACTTACTTTTTTCACATACATAAAAGATTTTCTCCAAAAATGATTAAAGCCGGCTATGTCATTCATTAAATCCTACAATTATTTACA
This sequence comes from Marmota marmota marmota, assembly GCF_001458135.2. Classification (NCBI taxonomy): domain Eukaryota; kingdom Metazoa; phylum Chordata; class Mammalia; order Rodentia; family Sciuridae; genus Marmota; species Marmota marmota. The sequence continues at coordinate 14,200,045 of NW_025999842.1, read as the reverse complement.
TTTTAATATGCTATTTTATGTAAACATACATTTCATGGATATGTTTCCCTAAATTTATTAAGGTCATTAGCATTTTTTAAAACCATCTTTTTATGTCTACATTTTGGCCTTAATTTCTTCTAAAAGATACATTTTTTTTTCAGAAAGTAATTTTTTTTCCTACATTTCTACTGCTATTATAGAATTGTCAAAGGATTTGTTATTTCCCCTGGAATAATATTTTAGTATTTTATAAGCCCTTTCTATTTGTGTTATTTTCTTATTGTGTTCTTTCCCAGTTTTGATTAAACTCTTTCTCCACCCACTCTCCTCTGCCACTGACCTTGGAGTTGGGAAGGGATGCGATCACCAGTGCAGACTGGCTCTGGCACTTCGCTAAGCTTCATATTTTTAAAAAGAATAGCATGCTTAATAATATTTTCTGCCATAGTAATTCACATATTTTGGTATCTTTTTTGAAAGTATCATTTACACCCATCAAAAATGAATCTTTCGGATTCACACTGAGTAACTCAGAATTTCCTTTTCCAGCTTGCAGAATTTTTTAATTTGTAGGAAAATGTGTACATTCACAATGTTATCCAAGTAAAATAGTTCCATAACATGTTCCCTTTTGAAAACCTCTGGGATGACATTAAAAATATTTCCATCTCTTGCACCCTGGGTAAACTTAATTGCTGCTCCCTATTGCTGAATTAACTAGGAAATGTCATCATACCCTGCCCTTCACAAACTCCTTAATAACAGGATTAATATTCGTGCATGTTTTGGAAAAAAGTAAGTCAGTCTTTTTCAAAGCAGTGTGCATCACTCTTATCAGGATAAACCATTTTGCCTACCAAGCAACTTATTTGATTATAATTGAACCTCAGTCAGTAATATATTTAATGTCCTTTTGGCTATTAGGTTATAAAAGCAATAGAAGAAGGTTATCGCCTACCAGCACCCATGGACTGCCCAGCTGGTCTTCACCAGCTAATGCTGGATTGTTGGCAAAAGGAGCGTGCTGAAAGGCCAAAGTTTGAGCAGATAGTTGGAATTCTAGACAAAATGATTCGAAACCCAAACAGTCTGAAAACACCACTGGGAACTTGTAGTAGGTAAGAAATACCTAAGGAAATGAATCTGTATGAAATTCAAATATTCAAATAAACCATTTGCCTCCTCAATCCTGCCCCAATAGCAGATTATTTTTTATTGACATATAAATACATATTAAATGTATTACCGAGTACTTTTTTTCTTTTCAAATGGTTTTCCTTCATACTATTAAAGAGAATCTATTGTTTTTGTCTTAAAAGTTATGATATCACTAGCTGTGTCTCTTAGAAAACTCTTTGTGAAAAAGCAGCATTTTATATTTTCAGACCAATATTATAATTACACGTTTTTATTTCTTTTGCAGTAACTTTTAGTTATACGAATGTTGCTTATTTTATTATCTTGCTTTCAGTTATTTAATAAAATGGTTCTGTGAAGTTAAAATTTATGAAAGTAATTTGACACATGATTTAAGAGGTATACAATTAAAAGGAGTCAGTTAATTGTTGGCTTGATGCATTCTAACACTTATTAGCAGTTACTCAGCTTCAGCTGCCAGGTAAACCTGATGTTTTGGTGTGCATTATAGGAAGTTGGGCACCTGTGGAGGCATTGTAGCTCCCAAAGTGCTCACAAGTGTGCACCCATGCAGCAGATGTATCCTAGTCGTGATGGCACCCTTGTGGCTGGAACAAGTTCCAACAGGCAAATCTGCTTCTTTACTTATGGCTACTTTTGAAGAAACAAATGAACAATTATTTACTAATTCCAAATACTGCAAACTATACTTAGTGTTTTTGATACTGAGGAATGAACCCAGAGGCGTTTTACCATTGAGCCACATCCCTAGCCCTTTTTATTTTTTTTCTTTTGTGACAGGGTATCACTAAGTTACTTAGGGCCTTGCTAAGTTGCTGATGATGGCCTCAATGGTCTTCCTGCCTCAGCCTCCCAAGTTGCTGGGATTACAGTTGTGCACCAACACGCCCAGCTGTAAGCTGTATTTTTAAGAACACAAAAAAGACACATCATCTAAGTAAAATTTAAATTGAGAAATTTGTAATTGCTGGGTAACCTGTATGTTTTAGGTTTTTATTATCATATCTGATTGTTATTATATACATCAATTAAAATATCTAACTTTATTCCTTCTTCTCTTGTTCTTGCACAGGTTAAGGCATTCTTTACTTTGGTAATTTATGAGAATATTTGTTTTTCTGTTTTGTTTTCTTGTTTTTTCTTCTTCTTTTTCTTATCTAGGCCAATAAGCCCTCTTCTGGATCAAAACACTCCTGACTTCACTACCTTCTGTTCAGTTGGAGAATGGCTACAGGCTATTAAGATGGAAAGATACAAAGATAACTTCACAGCAGCCGGTTACAATTCCCTTGAATCAGTGGCCAGGATGACTATTGAGTAAGTTCAAAATTTTTTTTAAAACTGTATTTAAGAATTGATTAGGTACAATACACTTTCTACATTAGGTTATCTTCTTTATATGAAATCAGATGTGAATCACAAAATCAGGGGGGAAAAAACACCTTTCTTTAAAAATGCTTACTATATAATAGGTCTTTATCTTTTTAACTCTTGCTGTAACCATCTTATTAAGTTGATAGTTACATATTCATGTTACAAATGATGAAGGCACAGCTCAGAAATTTAATATATCTTCTGAGTTACTTCAACAAATAAAGGACAACTATTATGGCTCCATAGCCAATGTTCTTGTACACCATCTACTGAGGCTTCCTTTCTCATTAACCAGGGAATCGTTTAAATTTCCACTTAGATTTCTTGTGCCATGTTGTATCAGACATTAAAAAATTCAAAAATTTCATGCCCAATGCCAATATGTTAGAATGTAAAAGGTGATTATTTTCTGAAAAGGTGAAAGGAAACTTAATTCAATTAACTATAGCTGAGATTTTAACTTTTTGGAAAACGTGAGATTGATTCAATTTTTTTTAACTGCAAAATGACCTAAAAAACAACTTTTGAAATTACTATGAACTTGAAGCTAATTGAACTAAGTTTTCAGTTCTGGCTACATCACATGTGGTCTTATATTTACTATTTCTGAACCTCAGTTTCCCTCAGTTTTACAGGTGATGCAGTTCCTCTCAGTCAATATGTTTGAAAATGAAATACAATGGTCAAAATTCTATTCATGGGATCCTGTTTCTGTACTGCCATGAGAAGGGTTGCAGATTCTCAGATTAGAAAATGACCAGCAATCAAATATTCTTTCTGGTATATTTCACAAAATGGCATGTACATGGATTTAAGAATGTGTACATGATTGTGCTACATTTTCTTCTAACCACCCTATGGCTAGACTTGATATAAGCACATTTGCATACATTAAGTTATCAATGCCCCTGAAAAACTATGCATCTCAAAGCCACTGCTATAAATATTTAAGTATTATACTATTGCAATATTTTAACTGTATATATATATATATATAAGCTTAACCTTTCTAACTATTGAGAAAGACAAAAATATATATAAATAGTTAACTTATTTCAAATTTGAGCTATTATACAGTTGTAGCATTTAATGATAGTATTATACTATGTTTTTAAATATTTTCTAACACATAATCAAATAACTGAAATAAACATACAACCAATAAGTATACTCAGAATTAACCACAATGATAATTATTAAATGCCTTATAAAATTTTGTGTGACCATTGATGCTTCCTCATATTTAAACTAGGTCCCAGAAGTGTATCCATTCATACTATTTTATTTTTTCCAACTAAAAATTTCAAACCCAATTAGGTTAAAAAGTTCAATATTTCAAATAACATTTCTTAACCATATACATTTCTTAATCCTATACATTAATAATAATTTTTTTTAATTTTAATAATTTCTCATATAAATTTTCATATCTGTTCAAAAATAGCTACCATAACAAATTGAGACCCTGAATAGCTAGGTTTTTACTAAGGAGAATGTTGATGCACATTACCAATGTGATCCACTGCAGAATATGATCATAATACCCCACAGCAGCAAGTTAAAATGTTGGCCTAAGACGAATAGGTTATTTAAACAGTTGATCACAGTTTATAACCTTATAAACTCTTTGCAAGGTACATAATAAAAAATGCATTTGTCTCTTTCAGGGATGTGATGAGTTTAGGGATCACACTGGTTGGCCATCAAAAGAAAATCATGAGCAGCATTCAGACTATGAGAGCACAAATGCTACATTTACATGGAACTGGCATTCAAGTGTGATAAGAAGTTCTCCCTATGTGGGAGTTTACAGACTGCAAGAGAACAGTACTGGCCTTCAGTATATACATAGAATGCTGCTAGAAGATGATTGATGGACTGGGTCCTTCCTACAGTGAAGAGAAGATTTAAGAAGCACCTATAGACTTGAACTCCTAAGTGCCACCAGAATATATAAAAAGGGAATTTAGGATCCACCACTGGTGGCCAGGAAAACAGCAGTGACAATAAACAAAGTACTACCTGAAAAACATCCAAACACCTTGAGCTCTCTAACCTCCTTTTTATCTTATAGACTTTTTAAAATGTACATAAAGAATTTAAGAAAGAATATATTTGTCAAATAAAATCATGATCTTATTGTTAAAATCAATGAAATATTTTCCTTAAATATGTGATTTCAGACTTATTCCTTTTTAAAATCATTTGTGTTTATTCTTCACAAGGACTTTGTTTTAGAAAGTTGTTTATAGCTTTGGATCTTTTTAGTGTGAAATCTATGACACATTACTACACTGGGTACCTTTGAAAGAATATCAAATTAAAAAGAAAAAAACATAGCATGATTGAAGTTATATCTTTGTCACAACATTGGTATCCTTTATGTGCCATTTTATTCTGTTAATCAGTACTGTTTTGATATTATTTGCTGATTGGCAGGTAGTCCAGAAAAATGCAAGTTGCCAAGAGCTCTGATATTTTTTAAAAGAAGTTTTTTTTGTAAAAATCAGACAACACACTAACTTTTCAATGAAATAAAAAAGCAATAATGATCCATAAATACTATAAGGCACTTTTAACAGATTGTTTATAGAGTGATTTTACTAGACAGAATTTAATAAAAGTAACTCAAATTTTAGGTTTGTGTCTATATAAAACAAAAGATGAGGCACTTCATCTAAAGAAGGTTGGTGAAGCCAAGTCTCTGAAAGCAAGAACTATCCAGTGTTATCTAAAATTTAATCTGAGCACATCAAGATTTTTTCAATCTTGTGGCATTAGGAAATTTAGGAGAAGTAGTCGACGTCTATTTTATATTCTTTTCTGTTGAATGCAGTCCAAACATGAAAGGAAAGAATTAAGTTTTATATTAGAACTCTGAAGCATGATAAAGGGGGCAGTTCACAATTTTCACTGTTCAAAAACAAATTTGCTGCATAGAATATCACCACTGCAAGTTAAAAACAAAACAAAAAGTCTTTTATTTGTGAACACTGATGCAAGAAACATGTTAAATGAAAGAACTCTTTTTACCCAAGAAGGAAGAGGTGAAGGATCTGGCTAAAAAGAAAAAAAAAACTTTATTTATTAAACCATATTATTTGATTACTGTGTTAGAATTTCATAAGCAATAATTAAACGTGTCTTTATAGATATTTCAGGAATGTATACATATTGTGAGTAATGCTTTCAAAAGTTATGAAAATCATGAACTACCCCGGAATTGAACTGTTGTACTTCCAAAGAAAATTGGGCTGTTTATAATGATTTTAATAGAGAAAGATCCCAGGGATCGGTCATAATTGGTCTTGTTTGATAATGTGGACATCCACAAACAAACAAACAACAGAAACAAAATCTGTAAATGTTCCTTTGTAAAACTTGTAAATTTTATTTATACTGTCTTGTTTTGTACACACATTTCTCTGTAGTGGGCTCTGAATACATTGAAAATGCACTATATTTTTCTATTTTACTTGCAGAGCATCACAAAAGAACAGGTATTTTCAGTGCTACATAATGTGTTTTCCCACATTTAGGACCAAAGATGGCTATAGAAAAACTCAAATGGATTGCTTCCCAAACCCCTCCCCACCCTTTTTTTTTTTCTTTTAGGTCACTGTACAGTGTTATTTGATATTTTAATTTATTTTTTGGATTGACTAGAAAAATCATTTTAATTTCACTAAAATGTTTTTTGTCCCTAAGGAAAAGTAATCTGTAAAAATAATTTTAATTAGCATAATACAGTCACCTAGATACTTCCATTTGTAATCTTTGTAATAGACTGTAAATATATTTTTGGAACTATAACACAATGTGCTTGAGGGTTATTTTTCAGTGTCTGCAGTGTATACAAGTGTTTATACTAAGTACAGCACTTTACAATTCTAATCAGTAGCACTGGCCTTTGTGAGAATGAGTGAGAGTTTGAGTGAGTGTTCTTAATTCCGTTTGGATTCTAGACTCACTAATAATGAAGTTCTTTTCTTGTTCATAGCTTAAGGTGCTTATTTTTTCTATTAAAATTAAATTAACAAAAAGCCATTCTAGAAATAGAAGACATAGTATGGTACACGCAAACGGTGTCTTTCCTGCTTTTTTCTAGCACTAGATTTATAGTTGAGTAGTCTTTCTTGAGTAGAAGGGCAGAATAAAAGTTTTTTTGAGTTTTTTTTTCAAAAATAACTTTTTTCTTCAGCAATATACCTCATCTGCCTTAAATTTTTTACAGCTCTTTACAGGGAAAGGGGAGAAGGGATGGGAAAGACACACAGCACAATAGGAAGTGTATGATTACATCACTCTCTCTCGTTTGTAGGTTTCTTTTCTCAATTGACATTATGATTTTGAAGTACATGTATGTGAAACAAATATTAGGAGAAAAAGAATTAACATTGTAATGCTGATTGTAATACTCTCTTCCAGAAAGAGACGAAATGGTATAATGATGAGAATGTACAACTTGCACCTTGAAGTCTTTTTTGATAAATTAGTGCTCAGGGGAGGAAAAGTAAAGAAAGCAAAAGTCAAAAATAGAATTCCAAAATTAAAAATGCAAAAGGAAATGGCCTCCTTGCTTTAATAGAGCCACCTTTTATAGAACGCTGTTTTCACACTTGGTCTGTGTTTTGCATTCAGTACTGAAATAAAAGTAACTTTTATTACATCTGAATCTAACATTTTCTCAGCAATTGATCTGGGCCTTGTTTACTAGAACTGGTGGTTTATGCTTGTCAGAGCACTATTAGTTGAATCATATTGTATACTTATGTAATCTACATTAGCTAGTACTATTTAGGACTATATTTTAATTGCTCCTCTTATCCGTGTTTTTAAGACAATTAAAATGGTGTAATTCACCTCTCTTTTTTTATTTAGGTAATGCTGATATTCTCCCTTTTGTTTCCTGAGTAGCCTAGAACTGTGCTACTCACTGATGTGCATGTTCAAATAAATTACTAATGTGTATTTTTTTGCTATATGTGGAGAAATCATGGGGAACTCGGGGCGAGATGTGCTTTTTGTTGGTTGAATTTGTCCCTCCTTGCCTAAGAATTACTACAGGGGTCATCCTTTTATAAGGACAAACTGCTTTTGAACAGTGTCTTCAATGTATCAAGCACAAATAACTCTTTCTTCAACACGAATCATAAGTCTCTTTTTACCAGCTTAAAATAATAAACGAGTCTATTAGACGATGTAAAGAAAATCCTGTCTCCAATCATTGGTGGATTCCTTTATGTCCCTTATACATTCTTTATTACCTTTCACAATTTCATGAGAAGAGTTTTGTGGAAATATCTGCAGTTGCCCAATCAGAATATGAATAAAAATTAATATTCTTTGCTTCCTCTCATTCCCTTGCACAATAACTTCATTGCAGTTAATTATTATAGAGTAAGAAGATCATGTCTTTAAGAATCAGACTATTGAACATTTTTAGTGAAAACCATTTTTGTTGTTTATTCATGAAACTACTACTAATGAGAATTGTCCATGAGAAAGAAAATATTTTGTCATTACACCCTGAGAGCTTTTTCCAACATTTGATATAATACAGCAACCTGGAGCATTTTTGCATTGAGGACATTGGATGATGCAAGCATGGAAAAAGTGATAAATCTGGTTGTCTAATTCAGTTGTTGAACATTGACACTAAGCTATCATTTCTACTTGCACTTGAAGAAAACTAACTAAGCACTCTCTACAGTATCTCCATCTTAAGCTCTACAAACTCTTAAACAAAATCAAACATGTTTCAAAAACTGGTAATAATAGTCACATGTCAGATGAGGTGCTATGACATTTGTGATGCAATATTCAGGTTAAGCTGTACAAATGATCAGATTATCTCTCCCTGAACCTCAGAAGTTGGAGATCAAAGTAGAAAAACTCTCTAAAACAGAGCTGCATTCCCAACCCTGGAGGATTTGAAATAGAGGCCTACTCCTACCCATTCCTGATATAAATGCTAATGAATAATTTGGTGATAAAAGATGCAAGATATGGATGAAGAAGAGAAAATAAGCAACATGTAACACTTTTGTTAATTTCACCCAGTGAAAATTTATACTATAGAACAGTGAGGGCTGTGCCTGAAATTATCAACTAATCACTTAAAATACTAGTTTTACAAGTGGTACAAAAATACACTATCCTAACTTTTTTCCTCAAAAATTATAAAGCCATTCTTTAAAAATATATCAGTTCTATTACTACATAAAAATTATGTTTTAATATTTTTGGTAATCATCTAACATTTTTTTGTTAAAGCACTTATCTCTTCTTTTTATACTTTATCATTAGCTGCAATGAACACTGGGTATCAATTTTGAAGAAAGTTATTGAAAGGAAAACACATGGATCAAATTGGGGATCAAATTCCCACAAGCAAAAATTACAACTACCAATATTAACAAATAATAAAAGACAATGCTTGGTACCTAGCAAATTCCCAAGCTGCCCTAAAGGGAACCTGTTGGCCTTGCTTGGGTCGATGTTCCCACAGCGTCCTCTGCCTAGCTGCCCTCACTAGTCTAATGCTTTTCAGCCCAGCTTGAAGAATCTGGGCAGGAGAATAAAATATTTTAATAAGACTACTTCTGTGGATCTCATTAGAGTTAAGTGCTGTAAGGGTTTTTTTTTTTTTTTTTTCCCCAAGTTCAGTGATTAGATGTAATTAAATCTGTAATTAAACAATAAAAGACCTCTTCTGATTGACCTTGAGGTTCAAATAAATATAATTAATTGATCCAATTTAATTATTTAATTGGGAGTATTGCAAAGTTTAATAAGTAGCAATAAGTAAAGCTAGTCAAGTATTTTTGTAAGTGGGTAACAATAAAAGGGATTCTTTAGGTACAGAAAAGTAGTAGAGATTCTTGAATTTGACAATTTGGCAAAATAAAAAGTATTGTCTATCATAAGTCTTCATGATTAGCAAATAAAACTCCATTAGACATGACCTGCACTTGTATTTTGTTACTTCAAATATCCCCCTTTTCTACTACTAAAGATTATTTTTGTTTCCCTTTTATAATTCACTCTGTAATTAGATATATTTATAGATTTTGCATGTAACTAAAGTAACCACAGTATGCTTTCTGACGTGTGGTTAATCATAGCTCTTTCTTGAAGACGATAAGAGGAAGAAATAGGCACATTTGTTTTCAGTAATGTTGGTTCTTGTTTAGCAAAGGGCAAACACGCCATTCAAGTCTCACCATTTCTCTACACAATCAAAACTAAATAAAATGAATGATTAGGCCAAATACTCTAGAGAAAAAAAGTGGAGAAAATTAAGCTACATATGCAGAATTAGTATTTTGTATAAATCTTATGCTTTTAAAAGTATTTCAGAATTACAGAATTGAGGCAAACAACTCAATAACACATCTAAAATGTGAAATGAATTTGAAGACACTTATTACAACGATACCATAGACTCCAGAGCAAATTGCAACAGAATGTTTTAAGTTTAACCTGATATTCCTCTGTCAATATGCTAGAGATATGCACTGTTTACATTAAATATCAGACTGAGTATGAGGCCAGAATGTACTCTTCACAGATGAAAGAAACACCTTCCTTCCGTTCTGACATTTGCAGGAGTGTTTTCAGGATCTGCTGGGCTGGCCAGGCTTTATTGTAATTCCATGTTTTCACTTAGATCCTTACTGGTTGCACACTGAGCTCCGCATGCATTCACCAGAACTCAGCTTAACAGAAACAATGGGAGTCTGATGCTACAAACAGACGTGCTTAGCTTTACCTGAGAAATGAACATGAGTTCATGCATGAGTTACTGCTGCTATTTCAGTAACTTCCCCTATAATAAAGGAATACCTGTTAAGTTAGGTTTGGTGTGGAGCCAGCAGAACAAGTTGCAATGAATTCTCTTCTGATCTCTGACAAAATCAAACCAGTAAACATCAAACTATATTATCCTTCAAATTTTTGTACAGGAGCAAATAATACAATACATAAAAGACAGATGAACTTTAGGAATTCTTGAAAAGTCATGTAGGAGAAAAAGCATGATAGGAGAGGCACTGAAAAGCTATGTGCAATTTTTACCAGAAAAAAGTTTGTGGTGGAAATGAAAGAATCAAGGTCTGGCAATAGTGTCTGGATGCAATTGAGTACTCTTTTATTTCTGAATCAGAGCAATAGAATATACTTCTACATTGCAAACTTTTACTGTCCCATTTCACATTCCCTTACACTCTTCTAAACAGAGGCAATCCTCCTCTTCAATACATGATAATTATTTCCTTCAAGCCTTCACTAAGGTAAGGAGCCAGAGTTAATTCTCTTCTCTGTGCTTTGCTTACACTGCTGGTGTTGTGATTATCCTTCCATGTTCTCTTAGATTATTTGTGTGTTTCTCTCTTCCACCAGATCAAATGCTCTCAGAGGGCAGAAGCCAAATGCAATTCTTTGTTTTATGTCCTTGGGGACTGAGCAGTTTCTGGCACTCAGTAGACACTCTATAAATATTTTAAAATGTTTGAAGTGTAAATTAATTCAAATTGTTTTTTTTAAAGGTAGTGACAATCAGGTGCTCTGAAGGATGAATGGGGTGCAGAGAAGGTGGTAGTGAAATGGGTGTTGAGGGAGAAAACTAATTTCAGAGCAATAGACAGGATCCTTCTATGATAGGCAGGGGCAACAGGGATGCCCCAAGGGACTCAGCAAGGAGATGTGGAAGGTGGAAGAAGCTGATTAGTAAACAAGACCAGGATGTAGCAAATAGCAGTATCTTTCATTTGTTGAAAAGGAATGGGAGGTTTCACTGGTTGTAAATATCTGTGTAAGATTAAAGAATTTGAAATCAAGAGGAGGAAATTGGACTTGGTGAGAGAAGCATTGCAAGGTTATTTACTGATATCTCATTTGATGAGGCAAGACATGGGGAGAATGATTTTCAATGAACAGAAATAGGCAGCAGTATGTGAAATGTGATTTTGACTATTTAAAAATGAGATCTAGACAAGGAAAGTAATTTTTTTTCTTCTTCTTTCCTGATGAAAAAAAAATGCTCTCATTCCAGTTCTTAAATTCAAGGCATGTTAGAAATTCAATAGTTAAGTAAAAATATGATACAGTAGAATTTTGTATGACAGACTCTAAGTCTACTTACCATTTATATCATGACAAAGCAACATCAACTGCTGAGTGATTGCAGAAGGTTTGAATGAATGAACATCAGACCCATGTAGGATTCATTCCTATTGCTACATATGCACGCAGTGAAATGGTATCTGAAAAGAGGTAAAAATGGTACCTATCTTAAGGGTTGTTAAATTGTAAATTAATATTCAGGATATATTTATCACAATATTAAGTGCTCAGAAAGATGTTAGATTTCATTATTTTTTTAAGAAATATTTTCATATGCATTTCTTCCTATTGATTTTATAAACAGTTGTAAATATACATAAGAATTCTGAACAAATAATTCACCTACATATGAAGTTTAAAATATAAATTATATGTTTTGGGATTTGAGGGGCTAGGGATTTGGCTGAGTATAGAGTTTCTAGAATGCTTTCTTGGATATGTGAAGCCCTGGGCTAGATACAAGCATCACCACATACATTCACACACACACACACACACACACACACACACACACACACACACAAAAGTTTTTGTCCCAAACCTCAGTCTTATCTTTTGCTCAATTTTTTGTTTATTTATCATTATCTCTCTGATATCAAAAGAACCAAATAATCAAACTTTATTAATCTAGCCATAAGCAACTAGAAAGTGCCTTCCTCAGTTTTTAGTTCTTCAGTATCTCTGAAATCTTCCACCATCCTGGAAGCCACTGCCCTAGTTAAGTTTTCAACATCTCTCATCTACACTGATACAACATCCTCCAATCCTGTTTCTCTACCTCTAACTGCTTTTATGTATGACTTTTTGAGTTATTTCTTCAACACACACACAGTCAAACCGTTCCCAGCTTAAAGGACTACAATGGCTCCTCACTGACCAGAAAATCTCCCCCAATTATGTAACAGAGCATCTACAATTGAGACCCTGCCTACATGTGATATTCACCCATTCTTCCCTTTTTTCCATTCTCTTGCTAGACTGAACTACATTCATATCCTCCAGTATACAAAATCCTTTCATACTCTCTTACATTATAAATTCTCTTAGGGGAGTAAAGAAATTTATCTTATTCCATGTCCCCTACTATCTATGAAGTCCAACTAAAAAAAAGCTAGGGATGGCTATTTTTATATTTCAAAACAGGACCATGTGATTGTATTTAAAATGATTCTTATATTAGTAATATTTTACTGAACAGAAAAGTTTAATTTGAGAGAAAATACAAATTTCTCTTCAATCTATAATTGATTCTGCAATATAATTTCCTTCTCTTTCTTATAAACCTCCATTAATGACTTGAAGAGACTCCCGGAAGCCATAAGACAAAAATATTGTTTTGTTAGCATTGTATGAAATTGTATGTATTGGTTAATAAGCTTATTTACATTTTCTTTCATTTAAATATATGTTTTAAATTTCATCTTTCACTGCTATTTGTTAAAGCAGTATTTAAGAAATTTCTGCACATTATTCTGCCATCTTGTCAAGAAGTTAGGAAATTGTCTAACTTTCTATTTTATCACATGCAAGTTTATACTGTTTTATCCGTCAATTATTTGCCTGCATAGATTGGACAACACAGAGATTTTTCCAACTCATATTTGTGTTCTAAAGCCTGGTATATAGCAACTTATACCTAATGGGAGCGTGTTGAGTGATTGAAAGTCACAGGATAATCTAAGCAGTGACTCTCATACTTGGGCAGTAGACATTAATTTAGTATGTATGGACTATTCTCCAGAATTGGGCCTTTTAATCACCCATCCCGAGATATATTTATCTTTTCCATTGCCACAGAAGACGCCCATATGCTGCACTATGCCATTCTACAATTATTCCTGATCTTCAAAGACCTGAGAGAAGCTCATTTGAAGCTCCAGACCACAACATATCAATGATCAACACATAATCTAAATGACCTCAGCAATCAATGTTCACAAGATAATTTTTGATTGGGTAAAAGTATTGTAATCATATTCAATTAAACTTTTTGATTATGAAAAGGTATATCACTTCATTATTATAAAACATCATTCTTACTATTAAAAATATGATTATTTCCATAACATTTTTATATTTCTTTCTATTTTTTTCAAATAATCACACTAAATATGTACTCTCTTAACATCATAGCTATTTCTCTCTTTTAGCAAGATACTTAACAAGAAGACATCATCACACCCAATATTTAGTCTGTTTCCTTTAGTTTAACATTCTTAAAATACACACCTACATGCTTTTTTCTTTTCTTTCTTTTACTTATTTACTTATGCACATTATGTTAACTAAGCTAAATATATGCTGCTATAATTCTCGGCCTATCTCTGTTCTTGGATCCCAAACCAGCAGCATACCTTGCTATCTGCCACAGTAGTGTTTGGGGGAAGAAAACCAGGTTTACAATTACTGGATTTACCCAGTCAGTATGCTAATGTAAACAAAATCTGCTTCTAGAGACATTCATTTAATGATGGTTTTGCCATCATCCAGGAATAAATATATCACACATTTCTCATTTTTTATGTAAATATTGAACTTCCTCTTAAAGTAACTTCCTCTTAAAGATTCTCTTTACATGAGTTACCAGAGAATTTCTTTTTAAATTTCATTTCCATATACTCATCCAGAATTGTGTATAGTCTAAATCAACAGGGTTGCAGATAGTACACATATAATCAAGAATTTTTACTGTTAGTAATTATGTAACTGTCTTTGATGCTATATAATATATTTTAAGTACAACAAATGCAATATAATCTTTCACTTGGTAGTATCTCAGTTTTGACCATGAAGCTTTAACTATGATCATGATCATGTATGAATTCACATAACTTTGCTATCAAAAAACTATCTTCACATAGAGAGGATAAGAACCACCCAGAAAAAGGAAGTCGTTAAAAGTCTCAGAAGTACACCTCATCTCTCCTGATTCCAACATTTAATGATTCCTTGACATTTGCAGACCAATTTAACTCCAGGCAACTCAACTTCCTTGTCCATCAGATTAGAGCTACCTGTCCTTGCTTTTTTTTTTTTTTCCTCCCTACAGTAACTTTATAAAGAATATGTAAAATTAAACAGATGAGCTTTAAATAATATGAATCAAATTTAAAATATCATGATGATTTTATCTCTTTGAAAAGATGTTATCTTTTCTTGACAACTGACTTCTATGTTTCAGTTCATCCTCATCCATTCCAATCCAAGTATACAGTAAAAAATATTGATGCTTCCTTATTTATTATTTTGCTGTATTTATTGATGTTTAGGTTGACATTTCCTAACTTTGTTATGACTTTTTAAGCTTCTTGGTGTGGGTACTACATGGTTTAAGAATTGCTCTGTACACTCTGCTTTGCTTTCACTTCAGTGGCTTCTAGTCAAACATAGGATCAAGTTCAAGATTTTTGTTTTTAGTTACTAAAGCTTCCAGTGATCTTGCAGCATGTAACTCTCAAGGTCTCTTAATCCCATAAACTCTAAATCATGTCCTCTACTTCCCAAACTACATACCATTTATCTGCTAGTACAACCCACCTGGAGTTTCTTGGCCATCATGAATTCTGTGTGTTGGCCCCTAGGTTACAGGAGGTGGGTTTTATTTAGCACTTGTGGAAGCTGCCTGAATTTAACAACTGTAACTTCTGCATGAATAAATTATGTTTGCTTGTTCAGTAGTGCTCCAGGGTATAGTAAATTTTGATTTCTCTATTTTAATCTTGTTTATACGCATATCTAATTATACTTGTTTGTTTAGCACCATGTGGAGAGTGTTAGGTAAGGTTATTATCGATAGTTTGCTCATCTTGAAATGTCAGCCATAGGACTAGAGCAGAACATTTAAAGTTGAAACAACATGACTGAGGTTGGGTCAATATTGCTTTTAGGCTCTGTATAATTTTAGAGATTTATAACTTCGCTGTAAATATTCACATCTGACCCAAGGATAGCAGGCTTTTTCTGACCCTTCTCACCAGGTTTTAGATTATTTAAGAATCATATAGGATGACTGGCATTTTTGAGACTTTTGTTTTATGTGTTTATTCTTTGGGTTTTCAAGTGGCTCACTCCATTTTTTAAAAAACAGAGCTCACCACCAGTTTTTTAGTCTTAATATAATGCAGGAAGGTGGAAATGTGTATACATATGTATAAATAATGATGCTTTAAAACTGCTTAAAAATTGCTGTGCCGGAAAAAAACTTACAAATGCTATTGAATTTAGTGAACCATATTTGAAAACATTATTGAAATAAACTCTGATTTACCTGGTAGTTTTTCCATCTTTGATTATAAATTATAACAGCTACCATGTATAGATCCAGTAAATTCTTACA
Organism: Marmota marmota marmota; assembly: GCF_001458135.2. Lineage (NCBI taxonomy): Eukaryota > Metazoa > Chordata > Mammalia > Rodentia > Sciuridae > Marmota > Marmota marmota. The sequence continues at coordinate 14,184,069 of NW_025999842.1, read as the reverse complement.
ATACATGGTATAGTTTGTTGTGTCTTGATTTTCATTTTGCTATTTTGTACAATTTCAGGCTATGTGCCAGAAATTCTGATTTCCAAATGTCACTTTTGGTTAACAAGTTAGCAGCCTTTCTCTTCAATTTTATTTCACAAAATCTGATGGAGAAAGGTGAGGGTAGTCCTTGTGTTCATTTCAAAAGTAGGTGTGTGTATGAAATTGCTACCTTCATGGAACCCAAGATTTGGCTGGAAGAAAAAGTTAATAATGGTTGTGAAGAGGGAAGAAAACATTTCTGTCTCTGAATTAAAATTGTATTTCTACCAATTTACCAGTAGTGGGACCTTGGACTGCTTACATAATGGCATTGTGTGTCTTTTACCTTCTTTATAAAATGGGAATGACAAATCCTACGTGTTTCATAAAGTTACTGTTAGAATTAAATACCATATTTCACTACATATTTCTTTCATATTTCATGCCATTTTTTTCAAAATAGTAGGGTGTGACCAGTATGTTAAGCTTTAAAAACAAGTTGAGACAGTATTACATAAAAATCATTTATTACAAAACTATCCTTGGTGCAAAATTAAGATGCATGGAATATATGTAAATATATGTTAAAAATGAATAGTCCAAATTCCCTTACATGATTTCTTTGTGACTGTTTTGCAAACAGTTTTCTAGTCTGAAAAAAAGTTAACACATTTGTAGTTATTGATTTGTGCATTAAAATCAAAATATTTCTCTTGAGAAAATTTACAACAGTGTTGCAAAGTATGAACTTAGAAAAGTTAATATTCTGTTCCTGAAGATTCTGCATTGCTATCTGACGCACCTCCCTGAAGCGACTCTTAAAAGATAAGTTTACTGTTGGTAAGTTGATACTGCATTGCTGTCAACCAACCCTGTGAGGTGGCTTTCAGAAATGTCCTCTAAATGGGCATGAGCTGATAATTCAGGTTCTGGGCTCACAGTGCTGGAGAACACAAATGCGCATGCATATGCCCCTGGAGAGTATGTTGGAGCAAAGAAAGGAATAGTCTTATATCATGTGAAGATCACGCAATGGAAGGTTATAAACCAGTTTTCGGAGTGAAAAAATAAGATGCGACGATTATGCGGTGGCAATGATTATGTGACAAAATAACATAAATTAACAAAAACAAAACTCTTCTTAGAAGAGTTCCACTGGCTACTGCTACTTTTTGATCATTAAGCTTTGTAACTAAAGACTCCTCAATATGTTTAAGTTAAAAGGGAGGAATCTGAGGATTATATGGCTCTTTTTCAGCATTCAAAAGGAGTCACTAATAGCAACTTAAAAAGGAAACGTTTTTCTAGGCCTCGGAGCACTGTGAGTATGGAATAACAAATGATAGCAAATGTAGAGAACACAGAAACCAGCTTTTAGAGAACTAATAAAAGAAGACAATTAAATATCCAAATACAGCAAATTTACAGAGCTCAGCACAGGTTCCAGAGAGAGGAGAGGAAAACCTGCTTAGTCAGTGCCTTAGGGCAGAGATGTAAACTGGCTTTCTTAATAATTTCCTTCTAATCAGATGCAGATAAGATAGCTGCACAGATAATGCAGTAATATACACTTTGTTTATGGTGAAGAAGTGGTCACTCACTAAAAATGACCTTGAGGAAACCACTCTTAAGATTTTGAACCTATTTTGTCACCTGTCAAGTGGGGCTGAAAGCAGTGCTTCAAAGGAGTTTCAGGAAAGAGAGAGACCCTGGCATACTTCTGATAATATAACAAAATATTTACTTTTCTCTTATTGACTGAAATAAATACTTGATAGGTGGACATGTAAGGTATGCTTTTTTTCTTTGTTTACCAGGGTTTGTCCCCAGTGATAGAAATACTGGCAGCCAAGGCAGGCACAGTAATGACCACATCTCTACACTATACAAGAAACCCCAGCTGGTCTATTTATCCCAAGGACACTGAAAGTAAATTATTTTTCAGTCTATGTACTTTCCCAGTGTCACCTTGCCAGTAAGGCACAGGATATAATTAGGACGCCAAATTTTCAAAGATGTAACAAAAATTGTGGGATCACTCAGAATTAACAGTGTGTTCTAAAACTCAGCTGACATCACAATGTACAGAGTTGAAGTAATTTTTTTTAAAAAAAAAAGTCAAAGCAAAAGAGATAAAAACCACTTAGTCGCTGAAGCAAAGATGAAATTAATAGAAGAATCAAAATGAGCTAAGAGTTGATGAGATGAGCACACTCAGGAGAACTGAGCTAACTGATTGGAGTTTTCCTGAACATAGATGATAACTGGCATTTGAAATCATAAGGCTACAAGTAGTATGGACGATACAGTAATATAACTGTTTCGCAAAACTCAGTGAAATTTAATACAGGAGAAATATATCTAACAAAAATAACTAATTATTATTTTTATAACTTAATTTTCACTTTTGCCCAAATGCCCCTTCTTTTCGCTACTTGGACCTATTGAAAGTTAATTTTCAAGAAAGTACACCTATACTCTGTCTTTCTAAAACAGCATCAGTTTACAAAACCTATTTCTTTCCTATTTTCTAAATAGCTCTAGGCAGAATCATAAAAATTATAGAAAAACACAATCCTGTTCTACTGTATGTAGATGTGCATTTCATATTGTATTACCTATTGGAAAGCTCATATCTTGCCTTCTTAAAAAGCCAATCATAAAATCAACTTGGATAACTAGGAAGAGAGCTTCGGCGAAGCAATAAAAAGCAAGTCAAGGGGGTATCTACACCTGCTTCTCGTGAGAGTGTTTTAAAATGGGAGCATGAATATCTCCTTGGACTGTGGGCAGTCATTGAGCTTACAATTCTAGTCAGGCTAATGTCATACTGGGCTAAATCCACATTTGAAATATTGTGAACAGCTTGAAAGTTGTCTTTTAAATCCCAGCACTGGGACTCCCCTGCTTTTACTAAGGAATTTGAAATCAAATATCATCATGATTTCCACGTTGTAGAATTCCAGTGGTGCACTCCTACTTTATTTGGCAGTTTTGCCTGATTTGTGAAACTTTTGGTAGTGAATGCTTTTTAATTTAAGAGGATAATAGTTGAGACCTGCTTAAAATAATTTATTTTTTAAAATTTTAGTGGCTGGAGGTGTAGCTCAGAAATAGAGTGCCTGCCTACTACATGCAAGGCCCTGGCTTTGATCCCTAGTACCACAAACATTAAGCAAAATCAACATCATTTAGTGTCTTAACTATTTCTCTGGGAAAATCCATTCTGATTCACTTGTAGGGATAATAAGGATGAGCATATAAAGTTCAGTTTATTTTGTTTTTCAATTAAATAAAAACTATATAAGTAAATAACATAGTGTTAAGTAACAAGATTATCTTGAGAGAAGTGCATTTTTCATTTTTGCCTCACATGGCTTTAATGGCACAATGTAAAAGTGTTTTTGGTGTTTGTTTGCTTTCCAGTCCTGGGGATCAAGTCCAAAGCCTTCCCCATGCTAGAAAAATGCTCTACCACTGACCTATACCCACAGAAGAAGTATTTCTAAATTGCTTATCATACTTTAAACATAAATATAAGTACAATTGGTCAAAACTCCTGTGAAAACTACCACTTTCTCACACAATCATCAGATTGAAAAATATGTGTCAAAAAACTTGAGAAACTCTGGAATGTAAAACAAGAAATTATTTCTTTCAAGGAAGTCTAAATAGAAGAATAGCTTTCTTGTTTATATTTCAAAGCAAAGTTCCCAAGGTTTATTAAGTTTCATTAAATGTTTTACATGAGTATCAGTAAGGTCTAATTTTCTTGGGAGTGAACTTAACCCACTCACTGTAATTCTCTTTCTAATACCGTAACTACTAGAACCCATACTCTCTTGATTAACCCTGTTCATGCTTCACACAAAGATTAAAATCTTGCTGAACAGTGGCGTCTTATTTTTATTTTTGCTACTTCCTATTGTACTTGAGCATTATTCTTCAAAAGCCAAACTTCATGGAAAGAAGTCAACACTAAAGTGTTTCACCTAAATATTCACATTAGTGTAAAAATCCTAAGTTAGTAAATTGAGACCTAGGTCCGGGACTGATGTTACCAAGCTAATACATGTAGCAATGATTCCCAAATTTGGCACACATTGTAATCAACTGGGAGGGAGGTCTTTTAAAAATACTAATGTCTTGCTCCCTCCACAAGCATTTTGATATTATTGATCTGGGATACAACCTGCACGTTGGGATTTTTTTTTTTTTTAATCCAGATAACTTTATTATGTAGCAAAGTTTGGGAATTGCTGACTTGATTACAGATTTACAGGCTATGGGAAGGCCTAAACAACACTCTTCTGATTCTACCCTCACAAAAAGGAAATTTTATAAATGACAATCAATTGCACATCTCCTTTCTAGCCCCACCCCTCATAATCTCTGGAAAAAATGAAACAGTTGCCTGTGTACCTCATGATTTTTCATAAAATTTGAGACATATCTACATGGAGGATTGTTCCGGAAAAGGATATTCATCTCAATTATGTTAATCTTCCTTAGCTAAAAAATGGGAAGTTGAGATCATCCTTCTGGATCAACAGAGATATGTTTATCTTTGCCATAAAATTATTTTTTGGGAATCTGAATACATCCTTTGGGTTTGTAAAAATACACGAAATAACAGTATATTTCCCTGTAGGTTACTCTATACCATGTAAAAGACTAGAGGCAAAGACTCTCTATTTTTCCAAATGTTATTATTTCAGAATTCTAAGTGGTTCTGTGTAAGTGCACCAATTCAACTCTAGGACAGACATCATGTGTCAGCCTCCTCATGGAAAATATTGTAGGCTGTATCTCTTCAGCAAGATTTTCAAATAAATGGTCATTTTCAGACATATAATAATAGTACTTGTAACATTTTTATAAGACAGAACACCAAAAACACTTAAGAAGTGTGATTTATTTATACTGGACACTTTTGGGGTAAATGTGTTTAAGTACATGGGCTAGAAATGAGACAAAACATTTAGCTATTTCCAGAGATTTCATAGTACTGAAATTGATTTCTAATATCTAAGATTTTAAGTATTCTTCTTTAGAATATATATTTAATAATGCAAATTTAAATTTCTGATTATATCAATAGTTCTACATTATATGTTTTCCTTCTTTCTTCAATGAGAATTAAGATATGCTTTAAAATATATTTGAATATGTAATAACAAAATAGTAATAATGTTGTGTGGTTAATAATACAGTTAGTGAAAAACACACATTTATAGCATATTTGCAGAAATATGTTAAACATGGCAAGTAAATTATTTCAATTATATCTTATAAAAGTCAGTTAGTTGAAAATTTTTGTTATTCCAGTTTCTAGATTTGGAAATGGGTTTGGAGTGGTTGGAACATTTGCCCAGCTTAGTGAAAAAAAAAAAAAAAAACAGAATTCAAATCAGAGCAAATTATTTTCACAATCTGTGCTTGATATAATATAATGAAATTAACACTAGACCTCAGCCAAGTGTGTGACATCTAAACATTCTGAAGAAAACATGAATGCATAATTGTACTTTATTGTTAATTGGTGTCACTCACATGTAGTCTTTGTTTTGATATAATTTGAATTGACAATTAACAAAGTCCAGAAATTTTTTTCAGAACAAATCCACACACTATTCCAAAGATGAAAGACTGTATCTGAACTAACCATTTGTGCATAATTTATTGAGGTTTTCTGTCCTTAAAAATATATGCACTTTACCTATGTTTACAGCAGCACAATTCAAAATTGCCAAATTATGGAAACAACCTAGGTGTCTATCATCAGATGAATGGGTAAAGAAAATGTGGTATATGTACACAGTGGTGTTTTACTCAGCCATAAAGAAGAACAAAATTATTGTATTTGAAGTGAAATGGATACAGCTGGAGATTGTTGTGTGAAATCATATTAGACAGACTCAGAAAAACAAGGGTCATAATTTTTCTCTCATATGCAGAAGTTAGAAAAATAGGAATGAAAAAGGACCTAAGGAAAGCAGAAGTTAGACCAGTATGGAACAAGGAGTAGGGAAGGGCAGAGAGAGGGACAGGGGAATGAAACAAACTAATTTATGCTATGTGCGTGTACGAATATATCACAGTGAATTGCAATATTATGTTTTAGAATGGGTCAATGAACAATTTTAAATATATGAATTTATACATGTTAGAAAGTGGAATTTTTTTAGCTTGTTGAGTACCATTTTCATGCCTCCTTTTTCCTTCTGTTGTCTGACAATCACAGTAGTTTCAAGGGCCAAGCTCTTTAGTCCACGAAACTCAAATGGCATAACCCATAATTGTTTCTTTTCAAGGATTATCAAAACATACCGGAAACAACATTAAGATTTTTCTGTTACCATCACATAGTGATACATGGTATCATGTTCTAAGCCAATGCCTAAAACTCAACAGTTCCTCTTCTAAATTTTGCCATTTCATCATGGTGAACAGAAGTTGGCATGTTTTTTAGATGAATTGTCCAACTAGAAAATTGTCTATAAATCCTAAGAAGTGTTAATCCTTAAAAATGAATGCTCCTTGTTTTCAGTAGATTAAAACATAATGTAAGTGTAAATAAAACACACATGGAATTATAAAAATAAGAACTGTCCCAATTCAAAGAAGTTACTGGGATAGTGGTTTCATCCTGGGATAAATGAATACCAAAACACAATGACTCTGAAGTTCCTCTTTCCATTCCCACAAACCTGACCAAAAGAACAATGAGAGTCTGTACCAAAATATATAGGTAAATATTATCTTGAAGTTCACTGGCTTTCTCTCCTGTATGTTGGGAATTAGGGCAAGTTTGCCATCTGGAGAGAGTTCCTTCTTGCATGCACACCAGATTCCTTGGGATGAAGTCATACAATGGGACAACGAAAACTAAGCTAAGGATCTCACGGAGTCTGAAACTTAGTGACATAACCTATAAAATGCCCCGCCCTTTGTTAATTTATGTGGAACAGAGAACTGGGGAGAAGTAAGTATTTCTCCAGCCAGACACCACTGCACAAAGCCCCATGGGAAATGGAGGTGGTATTTTTTTGGTGAAGCAGCAGAGGCATCCTGGGAAACAAAGGTGTACCTGTTCAACTCATCGCCCCTGGACTTTTTGGTGAGGTACTTGTCTAGTCTGCCATCACTGGATCTCCACGGTTAGCACTTTTCAGTAAATCTTATATTTCATCTCACACATGTTAGGAATATACAGGACATAGTGTGTAGTTTTTTTATAAGAAAATAAAAAAGCATATAAATTATATAGCTAAACTTTGATGGATACTGCTAATACCATTGCATCATAGCCATTTGTAGGGAAGGCTAATCATTAGGCTCAATATGTGGCTTATTATTTATCATGACAATTCTTTGTTGCAGATATTATCAGTCTCATTCCACAGATGGGACATTCACATTCAAAAGAAGTTAAGAAACATATTCAAGCTCCTACAGTCTTGGAGGTTATGGCTGAGTCTGAAACATCACAATCTTTCCTGCATATCACATTAATCAAAATTATTTGATTATTTCTGCCTTACTTGTTCTAAATCGTCTATCACATGAACAGGAAGTAAATATAGATATCTATCTATATATATCTATCTATAGGTATAGATAGATATATATACACATTTACATAAATATATTCATTGAATTCATATAATTATATATTTTTTTTCTTTGAATTCTATCAAAAATGCTTTTCGGAATCATAATATATGACTGCCTTTTGTTCTCCACAAAAATAAAAGTAAATGCAAAAGTAATTTAATCCAGGAGTCTCAGTTTACAGCTATAACCCCAGTTCCTGAGACAGGAGTTCAAGGCCAAGCCTGGGCAGTTTAGCAAGACCCTGTCTCAAAATAAAAGTAAATAAATGAAAGCAGGCTGTGAGTGTAACTCAGTGGTAGAGTGCTTCTTGGTTTTTGTTGCTATAACCAAAATACTTGACAAGAACAACTTAGAGGAGGAAGAGTTTATTGTGGCTCATGGTTTCAATTTCAGAAGTTCAGTTCATGGTCTGCAGTTCCATCACTCTGAGAGTGAGATGAGGCAGAACATAGTGGACAAAGGAATCAGTAGAGGAAAACTCAGCTCTTGGTGGCTGGAAAGCAGAAAGAAAGATGGGAAAGAGTCACTGTGAAGATAAGGCATTCCTTTCAAGGAATGCCCCCTGTGACCCACCTCTTTCACTCCCATCCCACCTGTGGGCAGTTACCACCCACTTAGTCCATTCAAACTGGGATGGACTAATTAGGTTACAGGTCTTATAAGCAAATCATTTCACCTCTGAATATTCCTGCATTAACAAGTAGCTGTTGGGGAACACCTCATATTCAAACCATAATACCAGCACCATAAAAATAAAATAATTTAATTCAAAGTGATCTTTATTTCAGGTTCATTTAGTGATAAATTTTTCTTTTTAAATAACTATTCAATAATAATGAGGCACTTTATCAGTATCTTGCAGTTCCTATCTGTATGATTTCACAATTTTTGAAAGATATACTTCAATAAAATTCAATAAGCAATATGAAAATATTTCAAAATGTAAATAATCAATAAAAACAGCTCTCTATTTTAGTATGTATTAGAAAAATCTCCTAAACCTAGTTTTCCAGTGCTGGCAGCCATGAAAATACTTTTTTTTAAAGCGCATAAATGGCATAAAGTATGAAAAACAATTGCAAACAGCTTAAAATAAACCTTGGGGCATAGAAAAACTATAGAAATTTTACAGTCATGAGTTACAAATACCTAAAATTAATTTTGTTAGTGCTCTAAATTTGATGCCTGATTCTTTACGGTTTTGTGATTATGATGCAAAAATGAAATTCTCAAGAATCAACAATCCTGAAGCTATGTGACTCTCACTGTACTTCCATCCTGCAGATTGATCTCACCTCTCAATTCTCACTGCTAATTAATATATATGGCCTAATTAACTACTTAAGAATTTAAGGAAGGACATAGGTGCAAAAATAGTACCAGCTAAGACCTGGCGTGGTGGTGCATACCTGTAATCCCAGTGGCTTGGGAGCCTGAGGCAGGAGGATTGCAAGTTCAAAGCCAGCCTCAGCAAAATTGAAGCACTAAGCAACTCAGTGATACCCTGTCTCTAAATAAAATACAAACTTGGGTTGGGGATGTGGCTCAGTGGTTGAGTGGCCCTGAGTTCAATCCTCAGTACCTACTCCCCCACAAAAAAGTACTAGTTAAGAGATACAACTCTAATCTTACCTTGGGTCCCCTTGATTCTGGAACCCTCTGTGAGCTTTAGTTTCTTCATGTCTCAAAAGAAGACTTGAATCAGGCAATTGTTTTTCAAATTATAGTATCACAACCAATAGAAGTGCTTGTTAAAGTTAGATTACACCCTGTTTCCACTAATAAGTACTGTTAACAAGTTACCAAACGATGTTGCTTGTGGATCTAATCACCAAAGTTTGAGAACCATGGAGTAAGATGATCATTATTTTATCTACATTCTGATTTTTCTGTTAAAATTTAAGACAATTCCCCAAATTTTCCTTCATAATATACCTAATAATGATTTTTATATCATTTACAGTATAAACATGTTATATTCATAGATTGTATGAACAGGCATAAAGAGATTTTAGTCTTTCATAAGAACTTTTTAGGAAAATGTAGCTAATATCTAACCTATCAAACATGTTATATCCATAGATTGTATGAACAGTCATAAAGAGGTTTCAGTCTTTCATAAGCACTTTTTAGGAAAATGTAGCTAATATGTGACCTATTGTCTTTAGTCTATTGTTTTTGTGATTAACACTAAGATAAATGGGGACCCCAAAATTAAAGCTCACTAATGAAAAAGCACCTATCTCAGGCACTGGGGTTATAGCTGTAAACTGAGACTCCTGGATTAAAATTAAGCTCACTAATGAAAAAGACCCAAGTTTTGCTTAAGTTATTTTCTCATAGGTCACTAAATTACTCTTCATTTCAATCTTGCTTTAGACATGTGCCTGATATTATATCTTCTACTGTGGGAATATATTGAAATTATTTTGGTATCTCTCTATGCTCTAGACATGAATAGATTCAAATCTGAGTCATCACAACAATCTCAAGGTGCAATTTTTCTGGGTAATAGTGTGAACACAATGATACCAACAGCCAGAATAATTATTATCACAGCCCAACATAGTAGTTTGAATGTGTATCTGATGTGTCAGCTTTGATATGAGTTCTGGGTATACATATCAGTTCCATAATGCTTTTTTTTTTTTTTTTCCTTTCAAAGAGACAAGTTCAACAAGAGCTCTTTAGCAGTCATGAGGCTGGGACAAGGTTATACAGTTGCCTGATATCTCAGGCACTTTCCTGTCACCCAGCTCTTACTGCAATACTTAGCAAATAATTGTCAGAAAAGAGGCAGAAGAGAAATCCAAGGGCAGACTTATGTATGAGAGGGTTACTCTCTCAAAACAGCTGTAGGTCTCAGGATGCTATGGTCAGTTTCCTAATGCCTGATCCAAATTAACCTTTCTAAATGTGTAGGTGGATATGAAAATATTATATACCCTTTTATCAATAAACATAAATAATTGGCACCTGAATTTAGGCCACATGTTTTCTCACATAGGGAATACAGGAATAATTTAAGACATAGTTCATCAAGGAAAGAGTCTTTTTTTATTTTCTAAGGTCCTGAAGCAGGTGTGAGACGTTCACTGGCCTGGTCTTATGTCTTAGGCTGGCCTAGCCAGCAGGGCAGAATCATAAGCTATGCTATTCTGTAAGGAAGTCAGCAAATAAGGGAGGCTTTTTCGTATAACAATGGTTTTATGTTATCCTTGGTTTGACATTTCAGTATTCTATTCTGGATCCCAGGCACTGTCCTAGATTTTATTCTAACAATTTGTTTCATCTCATTTTTGACATAAAATTATCCTCTCTTAGGAAATTGGTGAGTTCTCTAATTATCATTAATGGCATAATAAATAATAAAAAATTAAATTAAGAATTGTTTACTGCTGGTGACACTAGAACAGAGCTTGGAAGGTGGCTACTCGAGTCTTTAAATGACTATTAATTACAAATTGATTCTGACCTCATTCATTTCAAAATATGTTCCCACTAGATTATCATCACATTAGCTAAAATATAGTAATGCTTTTGTGTAAATGTTACCACAGAGCACATTTATACTAAACAAAAATTGGGAAATGAGTCTTCAAATGTAAAATCTTTTGCTTTCCATTACTGTCTATGCTATATTAGTTGGGGAATTGTTATAAATTTTGATCAATCACATGCATGTTAAAAGGTAATTTACAGAGGGTAGCTCTATGGTAGAACACTCACCTAGCATGTGCAAGGCCCTGTTTTGATCCCCAGCACCAAAATTTTAAAACAAGGTAATCTAGCTATGTGTGTACATTCAAGTGCCTTTTATTGTTTTTACTGTATTAGGAAAGTAATCTGAAATATAATAATAATATAATAATAATCTTAAAATATCTGAAAAATTACCTCCATAATAATTTTGTGACAATTCCTACATTTAATTTAAGAAGATGTAGAAATTTAGTATTTAAATTCAAATGAATCATATGATTCGAAGTCCTCTGGGGAAGGTAAGACTTTGAATTAATAGACACAAGTATTTATGTGACTCCTTATGCAGATTTTTTTTTAACTAAGCAGCATTCATGAAGAAATACAGAATGCAAGCTTAGGGAGAGAGCAACCTCAGCTTGGGCCCATGGAGGAAAAGTGCATAGCAAAAGAAGCCCAATTTAGCAAATTCCCAAGTTTTTCTTTAAACAGCCCAATTTCCCCAGTGAGGAACCCTTGGTTAATGTCAATTACTTCCACCATTCATCCTTCTGGCTAAACTCTCATTTACAGACACTTCTGCAACTTGGGCTTCAATGTTGTAAGAGTGAGGTCTTGTGTACTTAAACTTTCAAATTTTATTTTATTATTTGAACCTCATATACTCAGGCTTGGTTTATTCATGGTCTTTTTTTTTTTTTTTTGTAGTTGTAGATGGACAGAATGTCTTGATTTTATTTGTTTATTTTTTTGTGGTGCTAAGGATGGAACCCAGTGTCTCACACTTGTAAAGCTCTGCCACTGAGCCCCAGCCCCCACCTTGTCTTGGTTTTTGATGCACTTGTTTTATTGTTCCAAGCATGGCCCACTTTCTTTTATATTTAGTTAGTTAGTTAGTTAAACAATTTAATACTCTACTAAGACTGAGGAACTCAACATTTCAAATCCTAGCTATGAATCTGTTATACATTGGTCATTATTATTCATACTGGCTTTTTCAAAGGTCAAATAAATAAGGCATTTAATAATAAATAAGCAAATCCCGATGACATGATAAAACATTATAATGGATAAATAGATTATATTTTCTTCTTTAATGATCTAATCTCTGTCCACCTTGTATGATTCTGATGATCTACCAGTCAAAAAAGGGGCCATCTTCCCAAAGTGGGACAATCAGGGTACATACACTAATGCTGAGAGAGAGTAGCTTACCTTCAGCAATTCCTAAATTCAGGTTGTTATGCTCCTTAAGTTGTTGCCAATATTTCCTCACCTGTTCCTGCCTAGTAAAGAAACTTAGTTACCCGAATAAAAAAGGCAACATGGCTAGAAAAGCAAAATTATATAGGAGAAAGGAAAATTTGAATCCCTGGGTCACTAAGGCCATTTCTATCCTAGTTAAATGTGTCAATCAATTTCCTTTGGTTTGTAAATTAATTTGACTTTGATTTCTGTCAATTTCTGCTACAAAATGAAATTGTTTATGTATAACATAAGTTTAATCTTCTATGGTGAAAAGGTAATATATTCCAATATTTTAAAAGTTTTACCTTAAAACTAAACCATTTGAATTCATATCTCATATATGTGACCTACTAGTTCTAAGAATTTTCATACTCAGTTTACCTGTCTCTTGGTTTGAGATACATAAAATAGCATAATGGTACCTGTTTCCATGGAATTTTTAAGGCTAACAAAAGTTAATTTATATAAATAACTTTGAATGTGTTTGGAACATATATAATTATCAGTGAGTAACTACTAATGCTTCCCTTAAAACCATGTTTATAAAGAGTTTCCAGCATATCTCTTGTTTTTATGTTACAGAATTCAGTAAAATAGTTCAGGTGTGGTAGCATGTGCTACCCTTGGCTAGGTAGGCTGAGGCAGAAGGATCCCAAGTTCAAATGCAGACTCAAAAACTTAGCAAGGACCTAAGCAACTTAGCAAGTCCATGTCTCAAAATAAAAGTGCTTGTGGGTTCAAGCTCTGGTACCAAAAAAAAAAAAAAAAAAGAAATTAAGAAAGAAATGATTCAACATAGTAACAGTTACAGTAACATTTTCAAAAGGCAGTACTGTATGCATTTATGTAATAACTATTTATTGAAAGCCTACTATGTATACAAAGGCACTGTTCTTAGCTGAGCTATAAAAAGGAAAGAACATTCACATAAATATTATACATTATATTTCAGTCACTTGATGCAGTGTATTAGTTAGCTTTGTGTCACTGTGACCAAAAGACCTGACAAGAACAACTTAGAAGAGGAAAAGTTTATTTTGGCTCATGGTTTCAGAGGTTTAGTCAATGGTCACTGATTCCATTTCTGTGGGCCTATGGTGGAAACATGCCTGGCAGAGGGGAGATATGCAGTTCATGGCAGCCAGGAAGCAGAGAAAGCTCCTTTCTCCTGGAACAAAATATAAACCCCAAAGGCACATCACATGACCTACTTCCTCCAGTCTCACCCAACCTGTTTAAATTACCAACCAGTGAATCCATTCAGGTGGATTAATCCATTGATTAGGTTGCAGTTCCCATAATCTGATCATTTCACCTCTGAACGCTTGCAATATCTCGCACATGAACTTTTGGAGAATATCATATAGGCAAACCATAACATGTAGAGAACAACTAAAATTATTAAGTAATTTATATTTGTTATATGTAAATAAATGCTTGGAGAAAAATACAGTGGAAAAGGAGCAGAGATGTATAGGCTTCTTTAAGAGACCTGTCTATATGTGTCAATATTAAACGGGGTAGTCGCAGAAAACCTTATTGTGAAGGTATTATTTAACCAACCTCTTACTGGAAGTAAAGGAGCAGGATATTCCAAGCAGAGGAATTCCAGGCAAAACAAGAATGGATTTCTGAAGTGGGAGCAAACTTGATGAGTTTGAGGAACAATATGAAGTAGGTGATAGGAAACCTGAAAGATATTAGGGGGATACAGATTAAGCAGAAACTTCCGGACCATTGTAATACTTTGGTCTTCATTTTGAGTGGGATGATATGAGGAACTGGAGTGTTTGATCAGAGAATTGTTGTGATCTGATGCACAGGTGAAGCATCCACACACAGCCTGACACCTCCGTTGTGCTCCATTTAGGACATAGTGGCAAGCTTAAAATTACACTGTATGCAAATAATTTACAACACAATCAATATGTCTCTGTTCTGTCTGTATTGCATACATGCAAAATTATTTTGGATCTGCCTAGCTGTGTGTGTCAGTATCTTCCATCTAGCCAAAGTTTTTTTGTTTTGTTTTTTTTTTTTTTTTTTTTTTGGTACTGGAGATTGAATTCAGGAGCACTCGACCACTGAGCCACATTCTTGGTCCTATTTTGTATTTTATTTAGAGACAGGGTCTCACTGAGTTGCTTAGCACCTTTCTTTTGCTGAGGCTGGCTTTGAACTCACAGTTCTCCTGTCTCAGCCTCAGGAGCCTCAGGGATTACAGGAGTGCGCTACTGCCTGGCGTAAACTCATTTTTTTTTTAAAGTTAGTTGCTTCTTGAAGATCCTATTTCTGAATATAGTAGCACTATTAGGTAATGGAGATTAGGTCTTTAGCATTTCAGTTTGGGGTGAATAGCAAAATTTGGCCTATAACCTCTCCTGTCATATCAGACAGTAAATAAAATAATTCCTATCCATCAATCAATGAATGGATAGAGAATACATAGTACATACATGATGGGACATTATTCAGTCTTAAAAAGAGGAAGATTGTGTTGTTTAAAACAACATGAATGTTTGTGGAGACATAACGTTGAATGAAATAAGGCAGACATAGAAAGAGAATTGCTACATATTATCACTTACATAAGGATATTTTTTAAAATGGCACAGAGAAGTAGAAAGCAGAATGGCAGTTACCAGAGGATGGACAGTAGGTGAAATGGAGAGATGTTGATGAGAGAGTACAATGATTCAGTTAAATAGGAGGAATAGATGCTATAGATTTGAGGCAATGGATTTGTTATCCCAGTCAGTCCACATTGTAAACATACATCAGAGCATCACTTTGTGCCCCCAAAATAATTTGTTGATGACCAATAAAACAAATAAATTAATCATGCATAGAGCAAGGATCTTTCAATCTATTTTTATAATGTATCATAAAATGTCTTTTATAACACACAGTATTTGTATATTTATTTATAAGATGGGACATCTGAAACATGAACAAATGTGGATAGTTTAAAATTGACTTGATAATGAAATATACTATGTTTTCTAATTGTCATGGCTTCATACTATAACCTCTTTCTCAAGACATAATATGAACTTGGAAATAAGTCCATTATTTCAATAATGAATATAATTTTATGTTATCTATCAGGTTAATTGCATGTACTACAGTGTGTTAGAGATGTCTGGTAGAGTAAAAATTTTTAACATTTCATTAAATGATTTTTAAAGAATCTTTTGAAAAAAATAAGAATAAGTTAGGGAAGAACTATAAAAATGTAGCATACAACATACTTTATTTTATTATTTTGAAGTGCCAGAGGGTTGAACCCAGTGGGCACTTTATTATCGAGCTACAACCCCAGCGTATTTTTTATTTTTTGACAGGGTCTCGCTAAGTTGCTAAGGCTGATCTTGAACTTGGGATCTTCCTGCCTCAGTTAGTGGAATTACAGGCATGTTCCACCATGCTTAGCTCAAAATATTTCAACAATAAATTTATCAAGATTCTTTCTGAACAATGATGTGAAAACAAGTCTAATGAGTAAAAGCAGTGGGAGATATGCATTAATATAACAAGAAGAATATTGATGACCAAAGGCTCAAGGATAGACAAAAGTAGACAAAGAAGAAAAAGAAAAGGAAAGCCACAGTGTAATTCAGTCTTTGTAGAGATCAACTTCCAGGTCCCAAATTTTAGTGCTTAAACATTTTTAGAGACACTGTCTTTTGAGCTCTCTAGGAAGAAAATGCTGAGGTGGAGATAGTTGTTCAAGAGTTTGATTAGGGGAAGCGGCTGTGAAAAAGAAAAGAAATAATGAAGCAAAACAGCAAAGAAAGCCTTCAGACTTCAGTATAAACAGTGCTGACTCTGCAAAAGCAGAGGTGGTGGCTGGAGGCGGGTAGAATCCAGAGTGTACAGGTAGTACCTTGAATTGAATTGCAGATCTGAAAATGTTTCCAACTACCAACAGGGAGCTCCAGAGCAAAGATTGCCCTTAGAGGTAGCCTATGTTGGGGAGAAACAGCCAGGCCATTGTACTCCCATCTGCTCAGTTTGTTGGGGATGCAGCACTAATACCCAGAGGCTAACAGTTAACTGTATTCCTTGAAGCTTGACAGCAAGATGCTCCTCATGAGGATATCAGTAAGGTGTATCTCTATGCCTGTAGCACTCACAGAAATGGGAATAGCTGCTCTGTTAAATTGGCTGGCCTTTCAGAGAACTCACGTTGTAGGTCTCCTCCCTGCTAGCCTTGTTCTTTAGTGCTGGGGTTATTAGTTTTATCATTGGACTTGTTTCCGAGAATATTTTAAGACCCCTGACTAATTTATGAATGCAGACTTTATTAAAAAGTAGAATGTATGGTACAAAAATCAACATTATTGAGCATAGATAAATTACAAATACTGCAAATGGCTAAAACAAATGGAGCAGTGAGCTACCTATCCACTTCTCAAATTTCTCATTGAGACTCCCTGATATGTGGTTATCCCATACCAGCAGACTAAGGGTGTTAGTTCAAGTCTATTAATGCAGCAGAATCTAATTTCTTTGTCTTTGTCTTATCTATGAAGCCATACTGCAAATAGTTGAGAATTCTAACATTTTCCTAGTGTTCATTTGAAGAGTGGTAATCATCTGTGACAAGCAATGAGGAGATTCTAAGAACACAAATGGGCCTGCAGATCTTTTGAAGCCACGATTCAGAGAAGGAATTTGTTTGCCACATCTGCCAATTGCTATTGGAGTATACACAATTCTGGTAGTAACTAACTCAGTCCTAACTCAGATGGCTCTTGAGATAGCAAGTTCACTATCATTTACTGAAGCCTCAAAACATGCCAGTCTTTTTCTATGTTATTCTTACTTTTAGCCTGAAGAATCATGGGGGACTGTTTTTTTTTTTTTTTCTGTTTTGTAGAGGGTAAAATTGAGACATACAAAATAATTAAATATCTGGCATGTGGCAGGGCTGAGATTCAAATCCAGGTCTGATTCCAAGTTTCAAATTCCAACCAATAATTATTTTTCAAAATGAGAACTCACATTGCTTGCTAAAATATTGTTACAAAAATAGAAAAGTGAATGTTACTTTTTCTTCCAAATGTAGAATATAAGGATATTTGTATTTATTTTTCTTTGTTTTGTGATTTTTTCCTACCTTATTAATTTACATCTTAGTTGTTCTGTGCAGCTACACTACCCATGACCTGTACATATTTCAAATGCTCTTTCTTTATTGTGGCATCGAGAAAAAGTTTCTTATTAGTATTCTGGTGACAATGAGAGGAAGCTACCAAACAATTGCTATGAAGGAGGTAAGGCTATCATTATATACTGAGCTTATGAGAACTTCCAGTCGATGCTGGCTACTCATAGACTTTTCTTTCTTTTCTCTTTCTTTAATACACACACACACACACACACACACACAGGAAATATTTATTAGAAGTAGCCTCTGTCTGCATGGTAACACCCTGAGAATAATGGTAGAGTCTTGGTGCATTGAAACCACAGTGGAGAGCTCAATGGAAATTTCGGGAGCATACCATGTCCAAGGAATGAAGTTCTTCTTCAAGTAGGGAAGCAGTTCACTTTTTTCAGAGAGAACAAATTCTGCTCTCACTTGCTTTTTGTTTGGAAAATTGCTCAGTAATGCTATGTTCATGTTCTAGTTCCATGTTCAAAAACTCCTAGAGGATATTCTGATTTGAAACCCTAATAAGAACCACCATCTGTAGCCAGCTCAGCTATGTGTCAGTGGGTGTTCCTATCAGCGATACAGATCTTCTTGTGCTGAGATACACACAATTTCCCAATTCTGTGCAATGAAAGCTTTCATGGAACAAGGATCTTTAGCTTCCACTGACTCTTTTTTTTTTTATTGTTGGTTGTTAACTGACTCTTCAAGTATACACTTACTTCAAAGAATAAGAAGTTCCCATCCCATCCATTTGGAAATCTACTAGACAGTCATTTTTAGCCAGAAAGAAAAAACAAACAAACAAACAAAAAAAGGTAAATGGAACTGTCATGAATAGAAGTTGAATAAATAATTTCCCCAGAAAAAAAAAAACTCTCTTTTGTCATACAAAGGGCTATATAATTCCTTGTGTGTCCAGTGAAATGTACTTTAACTCATTACTTCTGCCCTTAAAATATGAAAAAAATAATGGAGTAGCTCTGGATAGGTCTATAGTCTCGGTGCTGAGTTCATCAGAGGTAGTTGATAAATATGTATTTATGTGAATAGATGGGCTGTAGGAAAAGTATTTGTGTTGATGGGTTGATTGACATTACTCACATGATACACTACCCTGAGACCTCAAAAAAAAAAAATTCCTGCAGATCCACATGAAGTGCCTCACCACTAACTTGATTTTCATTTGTTTGAGCTTTTTTTGTTGTTATTGTATTGTTTTTATTTTAATTTCTATCATTTAAAAAATTAGAAATGTTTAATATTGTGGATACACAATAGTGTCATGATACATGTATAAAGTAGGCAAATTTATTTTGAATAACTCGTCTTTCTAGATTCCTGCTAGTTCTTTCTTGTCTACCTGTGAATGCTTCTCTCTGTCATTATTTACATCTTCTCTGGCTCTGCCTGATCCTCAGGCTCTTGCTTCTTGATTTCTCGAACCACTCATTCCTGCCTGTTTCTTAACACTCTGACGTCTGCTTCTAGGATCTTCATTTCTCAGGGCCTCCCAGTCCTTTTTATTAAAAGTTGTACCTTTTAAGCTCAGTGACCAAACCATTCCTTCCCTGAATCAACCACTTTCCTGTCACTTCTCCTTCTCTAACCTTCATTTGTGCTCTTGAGGTGGAACTATGTCATGAACGCTGGGGATTTTCTTTGAAAGTAATGATGCTTGCTAATGTGAAATGCTTCTCTGGGAAGAGAGACTGACAGGTAGAGCACAACTAAAGAACTCTTGCCCAAGGTAGAAATGAAATGCAGTGTGGCTTTCCATTCTCTATGCTTTGAAGATATGCTGTCATTCAGCAGTCATATGGGTAGCTATCCTAAGTGCATCCATAGGCCAAGTTCTGTGAGGAATAGAGGAGCACATTTCTCACCCTTCAGTGGACTACAGGAAGAGAATGCCTCTTTGTGTTTACAATTACAGATTAAGAGAACATGTAAAGGTATATGCAAGCACTGCCAATATAGCAGGAGTGTTTGTTAAGACTCCCAAAGACCTAAAATAGATGCTTTATTTCTGAAGAGCTGTGATCATCTTAGGAGTTTTCATGTTGGGAAAAGCCAGTGGGTCAGATTCTAAAACCTTTCAAACATTGTATTTCAGGAAGAGATAAAGAAAAGTGTGTCTTTTAAAATGCGTACATTAAGTTGTATGCCCTTCTTTATGCAGAGCATAGTGGCACACACTTATAACCCCATATCTTCAGGGTAATTTGTTCCCTTGCTTTTTCATGTTGTTTGTGTGTCTACCCATCTAGCAATGTGGATCTGAGTCAGTAGAGTTTCAACTCTCAGGACTTATATAATATCTCTGAAGGTTTCCAGTACCTTACCGTCTTGCTCAGAAGCTGCCTGTCTGCTTTCTTGGTTTCACACCACAGAGCAGCTGGGAAAGTGACCTTATCTATTCAGCCATCTGTATGTGGCTCAGTACTTTCCTGGCATGAGTGAAGCAGAACTGCAAAAATTACATTAAATTAATTTTTTAAAAATAAATGAGGATATAGGTCACTGGCAGAGCCCTTGCCTAACACTTGCCTAGCATATGTGAGACCCTGAGTTAAATAACTAGCATTGGGGACAATGTGTGTGTGTGTGTGTGTCTATATCTATATATCTATATATCTATCTACATATACCTTTCCAACAACTTATAGTGCAGATATTTCCCCATATATCTCACTTTAATATAAAAATCAAGGAAGGCAAGGAAGATAAACTTAAAATATATTACCATTTTTATTTTAGCAGTATTTAATATGCAAATGTTGGTATAACACAGACCATGAGTTGTGTGAATAATTCACAACTTTTCACTTTTTTTTTCCAAATTAGAGTGTTATCTTCCAGACTTCAAAGAATGTAGCTCTTTAGTCAATGATGTTATCCAAGGGAGTAGAGAATTTGGAGTAATCTTCAGGGTCTGTTATAATTTGAGATGTGGACATGGTTCAGCTTCTGAATCTCTGAAGTAATAAATATTCTTTCTTTTTTTTATTTGTTTTAATTAGTTACATATGACAGTACAATGATCTTGACATATTGTACATTTGAATCAGATGGGATATAATTTCTCATTTTTCTGAGTGTACAGATTGCAGAATTACATTGGTCATGCAGTCACATATATACCCAATAATAATGTCTGTTTTCTTTCTGACAAAAGTTTCGCTCTTGTTGTGTAACAAGCAAACTTCAGTGACTTACAACTCATTCTTAACTTTCATGGTTCCTGGTTGACTGAGCAGTTCTCACTCAGGGTTTCATGTTGCAGGCAAACGGTGGCTGAGGTCTGTGTATCTGAAGACTTAGCTGGGCGGAACATCTCAGAGAAATATCTCCTTACATATCTGGAAATTTAGACTGACTATGGGCAGAGAGGTCATTTAGCACTGTTGAATGAAGGGTACAGATGTAGACTTTGCATGTGGCCTTGAGCGTTAGATAGCATGGAGCCTGGGTTTCAAAAAGGATAGTCCCAACAGCAAAGAGTCTAAAATCCTCCAATTGAACTGAAGATTTCTTGTGATCTAGACTCCAAAGGCTCAACATGTCATTTTCGTTATATTATGGTAGTCAAGTAAATAACTGGTATAGTCTATATTCACAGACAAGTGCATTGGATTCCACATCTTGACAGGAGAATCTCCATGTATGCAGGGAACAAGACTACCTGCCAGTCACATATTCACATTCCAGTATGTCATTAGCACAAAGTTGAATAATTCATCATCTAAATCAGACTCAGGAGTGGTAGAGGTGTCTCAAATTTAGTTCCCCTCAATCTGAGATACCAAACCAAGGAGATAAGTTAATTTCCCTAGGAGATAAGAAAAAGAAGCTCCCTCACACCTACTATGCAACACTGATGCAAGAAAAGGATAAATACATTAAATGATTCAGTGTAAAAGGTGGGTCTACGTGGAACAGAATGTAAGTACCAATCCCAAATCTATAGCATTTCTTAAGTTCAATCAGGCATATTTGGCCTTTTCTTTGACTCTGGCCCTGATTCTGTTTCCTAGGAGTGATTCTGAATTCTAGGCTTTGTTTTCTGGGCTTTTAATTTATTTTTTTAGCGATCATAGTTTGCTTTCTGTCCTACAAGATTTTTTTTTTCTTTGATTTCATTTTTTTGAACCATGCCCCCACCCCCGCCCAATCCAAACTCGCATGTAAAATTCCCTTAGTAACTTTAAGAGTTTCTTATAAATCATGTTGATATTCATTCTATTAGAGGAGAGTCAGATGTGTTGATCTCTAAGGTACAGCTTCCTCATTACCCTGAGAGTCAAGGTGCTATGGGACACACTCTTGTGATACTTAATAGTCCTATTGTTTAGCAGAGTATTTAAAAATCCTATCTCAACAGTTCTTAGAAGCCTCACTGTTTATTCAGTAGAGGGTCTTTAATAATATCCTTAAATCTTTCTAAGTTTTTAAGAAAGGATCTTAGAGCTTTACATACTCTTGGCTTTATCTTTACCCTGAAACTTTTTTTTTTTTTTTACTTTGAGAATATTCAGTCAGGAAAGACTGGCTTGGCTTGGGCCTTCTATAATTCCAAATTAAACTCCTCTGTCTTGCTTCTTATCATTTACCACTTAAATCGATCTAATGATCAAAGTTGTCACTTTCATCATTCTGCCTAGAAATGATAAAATGGTGCATTCTTAGCAAAACACAGCCAGTGGGTGTATTCCATTTTCCTTGCCATCATAGGTGACAGTGTTGCCAAGCTTTCTTTTATTATGTAAGCAAGTATCTCCTCCCCAGCTCTGATAACAAAGTCTTTCCTTCTTTACTAGTAATCTTCTCAAGTCTCATCTATCTTCTGCTTGCTTTATAATCCCAAGGAAATATTGTTTCATATTTTTGTAAATAGTAGGAAATCATTTAAAGACACAACTTCTCTTGGCTATTTAATACTGGAAAAAAATTAATTCACAGCTTAGTGACTTCTTTGCTGGGAATGGTGGTATTTACTTGTAATCCCACTGACTGGAGGCTGAGGCAGGAGAAGCACAAGTTCAAGGCCAGCCTTGGCAATTCAGGAAGAAACCCATGTGGAACCAACCTAGATGTCCTTCAATGGATGAATGGATAAAAAAAATGTGGCATATATACACAATAGAATATTACTCAGCACTAAAAAATAACAAGATCATGACATTATGCTAAGTGAAGTTAGCCAATCCCTAAAAAACAAATGCCGAATGTCTTCTCTGATATAAGGGGGGTGATTCAAAATGAGGTAGAGAGGAAGAGCAGGAGAAGAAGATTACCTCTAGATAGGGAAGAGAGGTGGGAGGGAAAGGTAGGGAAAAGGGGAATTGCACGGAAGATGGAAGGAGACCTTCATCATTATACAGAATACATGTATAATGTATTCTGTATAATGATGAGGGGGAAGAAGTGTGTCACATTAGTTTGGGTGCATACACATATCTATATCAATATATAGATATATATGAATACATACATATAGATATATATGTTTCTCAGTGACAGAGTGTCCCTGTGTTCAATCCCTAGTATCACATAACAACAACAACAAAGTAAGAGCTTGTTTGAGAGTTTGCTATTTATCGTGTGTTATTATCTGATGAAACTTGGCTCAAAAATATACTTCCTTAATAGCCTCTTTACTGCATATCTGATTTCTCAATGCTTCTTGAAATTTTTTCTCTTTTTCCACATGGTGTTTTATCTCCCAGAGTGTCTTATAGTGTGATACTCTCAGATAGCACCACTTATCACATGACATAAGGATTCTAAGAGAAAGGAATTTCAATTTCTCAGGTGAACTTAAGGACAAGATCTGGGACTAGTATGGTTATGATATGCAAGTCATACTGTCACTGATTCCACCATGGTCAATGAAGTAGAGAATCAGAATTTCTTTCTTTATGTTACGATGGATTGAACCCAGGGATGCTTTACCACCGAGCTACATCCTCAGTCTTTTTTATATTTTTATTTTGACACAGAGTCTCACTAAATGCTTAGGTTCTCAGTAGGTTGCAAAGGCTGGCCTTGAACTTATCATCCTTTCTTCTCAGTCTCGGGAGTCACTGGAATTATAGGGGTGCACCACCATACTTGGCCTTACCTTTATACAGACCTTATTTTTATAAAGGGAATTGCAGCAGATGTGTTGGGAGATAGAGTTATGAGCATTTTTTTTGGGGGGTGGATATAGTCTGTCATTCTTTCTTTTGTGTTTCTGCCAAAATTTTCACTTCATAGAACCTCACGGCTATATCTCAATATTCATCCACCCATTCAATGGTGTACGCAAAAGTTGGTATCTTATTCCAATTGACAAAAAATTAAAATATTAATGTCAAAATGGCACTTAATCATAATCTCATTTTGATGCATAAAATTTAGCTGCAAGAACAGGCTCTGGTTTCCTTCAAAGCTTAATAATCTTTAATTTCTCTCAAATGTGATGGAACATTACAAAAGCACAAGGATTATCAGGTTAGATGTGATAAGTTCAAGTCTTTCTTTCACCTAGGTTTTATAAAATGTTACCCTCAGAGGCAAAAACAAACAAACAAATAAAATATAATTTAAAAAACAACAAGCCATAATTAGAAGCTTCTATTTGAAATATCTACAAGTTTTTAAAATTTGTTTTACAAAACATTTACATGTTAGTGGGGTACATTTTGATAATTCAACATATGTGTACAGTGTGTAATAATACATCAGGGTAATAAGCATTTCCTTGTCTTTAACCATGAATCATTTTCCATGTGTTGGGAATTTTATACTTTTCTAGTCATCTTGAAATATATCTTTCAGTGTTTCATCCTGTTGTCACCCTACTGTACTAATGAAGAATGAGAAGTGACTTCTCCAGTCTGGTTTTGGTGCCCCTTATTTAACCTCTTTTTTTCCCCTCCTCCCTGCTCTTTTAGACACTAATGGCCACAACTTCCTTCCTTTCTTTTGCAAGATTGACTCTTTGGTCTCCAAAAATGAGAAAGAACATGTGGTATTTGTCTTTCTGTGACTGCCTTATTTCACTTAATATAATGACCTCCAGTCCTGTCCATGTTGATGCAAATGAAAGAATTTCTTATTTCTTTTCATGGCATTCCATTGTGTAAATAGACCATATTTTCTTTTTTTAATATCCCTTTTTTCTTTATTGAATCATCCCCTGAGGGGCATCCAGGCTGATTTCATATTTTGGCTATTGTGAATAGTGCTGCAGTAAATATGGGAGTGCAGCTATTCTTCTGGTGCAATTATTTTATTTTCTTTGGAGATATATATCCAGTGGTAGAATTGATGGACCTGGTGTTTTTTGTATAAAATTTATCCACTCACATTTATTTCTGAAGAAACTTTATCAGAAGATTGCCAAGTAATTTGTGAAATGCACACTATTCAGCATGTTTCTACATATATTATTATAAGATCACATTATGATTTTTAATTTTTCTCAACTTTGTAAGAGTCATTTATTTGAACATTGGCATAAACTTGCCATAGAAGCAAAACACAACTTGGGATTTAAAGAGAATGTGACAATGAAGTAGACATAAATAAGACAAAATTTCTCTCTGTTTAATCTATAATATTGATAATAATTTATAGTAATCAAAGAATAAAAGGAAATTTTAAGCTTCTGTCTTTTAATCTCATTAATCAATATTCATTCACACTTGCTCCAAAGTCTAAATAGCATTTAGTGTTTTCCTTATTTTATACTCATTATTTCTTTATCCTAATATTATTTTGGGCATCATTCAAAAACTATATTTTTGATGTTATCTAAAGAAAATCAGATGCACCTATTTTAAGGTTATTGGCATTTTCTTCTTTAGCATTGCCTACATTATAAAGAATAATTGCTACTCATATATGATTGTGCTAGACCATGTAGAAAGAAACTTATTACTATTATTCTCAAGTCAGTAAAATACCAGGCTGTATAGCAATTATGGGGAGAAAACACTTATACAAGATTCAAGATTATATTCAATCTTATACAAGATTGGTAGTAGCCTGTGGGACCTACTAGCAATATAGGAGTAAGGGATCTGATAGTTCAATAGATAGTACAAGTAGAAGACATCTGGGATAGAAAGCATGATGCCAGTAATCCTATAAATTATCTTGTTGAATTAGGAGCCTTAGATTTCCCTTTTACCTTCTCTCCTTCTTTCTTCTTTTAACTTTTCTGGAAGTTTAATTTTTTTTCTAATATCTTTGAAAACAACTATTAAGTAAGATATGTTCACACATAATAAATTGCATCTATTTAAAAGAAAGTATGATGAGTTTGGCATTGGACACATGACATATTTACATGAAATCATCACCACAATAAAAATAATGGAAGTTGAGATCCTCCCACATTGGCCTGCATGGGACCCAGGCTCACAGTAGGCTTGGGTCCATTCTACCACCAGCAGACATCCACCAGAGAATAGCCTCTGGTGCAGGACTGCTCCTTCTGACCAGCAGACTACCATGGGAGGGCAAGCCCAGACAGATCTGCCCTCACCAACTTGCATGGGACCCAGGTCCAGAGTAGGTCTGACTTTGTGTCCTCTCACCTGGGAGCCCAAGCCTAACTCACTTCTATCTTTCAGTCACTCATCCACAAAGCCTTCCCCATGCAGTAGCCCCTATGTTTTTGACAACAGACAGGGCCTAGAAGCAGCTACAACTCAGAGCAGACATCCCAAAGACAGTGTAAGGCCCACCCTTTTAGCCTCAGCTGTGTAAGAAATTGCATCCAACTTGGGGCACCTCCACTATTAAGTTTCTGCAGCCATTGCCACCACCACTTTTAGTTGCAGTAGTGTGTATTGAAGGATACCAGTAGGGTCTGGAAGCCTAATATCAAGGTGTGGTACAGACAATCTGCATGGGTACTACAAGAATATAGGGTAGAAACTGTAATATCTCAGATCTACACTGCAAGAAAGGAAGACACATAGACAACATGAAAAAACAAAGGAGGAAAGTGCCTCAACTAAACCAGGATTCTACAATAACAGAACCCATGGACAGCAATGTTGATGAAATGTCAGAGAAATAGTTCAGAAGGTTCATAATTAAAATAATCTGTGAATTAAAGAATGACCTAAATGAGCAAAAACAGGCAAAAATTGAGCACTCCTACAAAAAAGATAAAAGAACAAATACAAGTAGCAAAAGATTACTTCAAGAAAGAGAGACTATGAGAAGAAAACAAAAACAGTCAGAAATTCTTGAAATGAAGGACATAGTAAACCATATAAAATACTTAATAGAAAGCATAACCAATAGACTAGATCACTTGGGAGAAAAAAAATGTCAGATAATTAAGACAAAGTATACAATCTAAAAAATAAAGTTGATCACACAGAGAAGATAGTAAGAAACTATGAACAGAACATCAAAGAATTATGGGACAGCATCAAAAGACCAAATCTAAGAGTTATTGGGACAGAGGAAGGCACAGAGTTTCAAACCAAAGGAATGCACAATCTCTTCAATAATGTAATAGCAGAAAATTTCCCTCAAGAATGAAAAATGAATTGGAAAACCAAATACAAGAAGCTTACAGGGCAACAAATGTACAAAATTGCAATAGATCTACACCAAGGCACATTATAATGAAAATGCTTGGCATACAGAATAAAGGTATAATCTTAAAAGCTGCAAGAGAGAGGAATCAGATCACATACGGGAGAGAACAATTTGTATCTCAGCAGATTTTTCAACCCAGGCCCTCAAAACCAGGAGATCATGAAACAACATACAACAAGCTCTGAAAGAAAATGGATGTCAACCAACAATCTTATATTCAGCAAAACTAAGCTTTAGATTTGATGATGAAATAAAAACCTTTCATGATAGACAAAAGGTAAAGAATTTACAACTAGAAAGCCTGCACTAGAGAACATCCTCAGCAAAATATTACAAGAAGAGGAAATGAAAAACAATGATGAAAATCAGCAGAGGGAGGGATAACACTAAAGAAAAATCCAATCAAAGGAGAAACCAAGTCACATTAAATATCAAAAATAAACAAAAGTGGTTGGGAATACAAATCATGCCTCAATACCCTGAATGTTAATGGCCTAAACTCATCAATCAAAAAATATATACTAACAGAGTGGATTTTTTTTTAAAAAAAAGACCCAACAATATACTGAATCCAAGAGACTCATCTCATAGGAAAAGACATCCACAGACTGAAGGTGAAGGGTTCAGAGAAATCATACCACTCACATGGACTGTAGAAGCAAGCAGGAGTTTCCATCCTCATATCAAATAAAATAGACTTCAGGCAAAAGTTAATCAAAAGAGATAAAGAAAGACACTACATAATGTTCAAGGGAACCATACACTAACAAGACTTAACAATTATAAATATATATGCCCCAAACAATGGAGTATCTACATTCATCAAACAAACTCTTCTCAAGTTGAAGAGTCAAATAGACAACAACACAATAATTTTGGGGGACTTTAATACACCTCTTTCACCACTGTATAGATCTTTTAAACAAAAAACTGAACAATGAAACTATAGAACACAATAATAAAACAATATCGTTGACTTAACTGACATATATGGAATATTTCATCCTTCAATGAGAGAAAACAGTTTCTTCTCAGAAGCATAAGGATCCTTCTCTGAAATAGACCATATATGATGCCACAAAGCAACTCTTAGCAAATATAAATAAGTAGAGATACTATCCTGCATTCTATCAGATCATAATGGAATGAACTTAGAAATCAATTATAAAATAAGAAATAAAAGCTACTCCAACACCTGAAGACTAAATAATATGCTACTGAATGAACAAGGGGTTGCAGAAGTCATCAATGAGGAGATTAAAAAAAATTAGAGGTGAATAAGAACATAGATACAACTTATCAAGATATCTCTGGGACACTATAAAGGCAGTTCTATGAGGAAAGTTCATTGCATGGAGTTCATTCCTTAAAAGAAAAAGACAACAAATAAATGACTTAACATTACATCTCAAAGCCCTAGAAAAAGAAGAAATCTATAACAAAAGCAATGGAAGATAGGAAATAATTAAAATCTAAGCTGAAATCAATGACAATGAAACAAAAGAAACAATTGAAAAAAATTGGCAGAACAAAAAATTGATTCTTTGAAAAAATAAATAAAATTGACAACCCCTTAGCCATGCTAATGAAGAGAAGGCAAGAGAAAACTCAAATTACTAACATATAGGATGAAAAAGGAAATATCACAACAGACACTACAGAAATACAGAAGATAATTAGAAATTATTTTGAAAACTTGTACTCCAATAAAATAGAAAATATTGAAGGCATTGACAAATTTCTAGAGTCATATGGATTTGCCTAAATTGAATCAGGATGATATACACAATTTAAACAGATTGATTTCAAGCAAGGACATAGAAGATGCCATCAAAAGTCTACCAACCAAGTAAAGCCGAGGACCAGATGGATACACAGCCGAGTTATATAAGACCTTTAAAGAAGAACTAATACCAAAACTCTTTAATTTATTTCAGAAAATAGAAAAAGAGGGAGCACTTCCAAACTCATTCTATGAGGCCAGTATCACCCTGATTCCAAAACCAGGCAAAGACACATCACAAAAAGAAAATGGCAGACCAATATTTCTAATGAACAAAGATGAAAAAATTCTCAATGCAATTCTGGCAAATCAAATATAAAAAACATATCAAAAAGATTGTGGCCCTAGATCAAGTGGGATTCATAGCAGGGATGCAAGTTTGATTCAACATAAGGAAATCAATAAATGTGCAGAAAAAGCATTTGACAAAATACAGCACCCTTTCATGTTTAAAACACTAGAAAAATTAGGGATAACAGCAAGATATCTCAATATCATAAACGCTGTCTATGCTAAGCCCCAGGCCAACATCATTATAATTGAAGAAAATTTGAAGGTATTCCCTCTAAAAACTTGAACAAGACAGGGATGCCCTCTTTCACCACTCGTATTTAAGATAATTCTTGAAACGCTGCCCAGAGCAATTAGACAGATGAAAGAAATTAAAAGGATACACATAGGAAAAGAAGAACTCAAATTAGCAGTATTTGCTCATGATATGATTATATACCTAGAAGACCCAAAAAGTTCCACCAGAAAACTTCTAGAATTAGTAAATGAGTTCACTAATGTAGCAGGATATAAAATCAACAACCATAAATCAAATGCATTTCTGTATATCAGTGACAAATTCTCAGAAAGGAAAATGATATACCTCATTTATAATAGCCTCAAAAAAAATACTTGGGAATCAACAAGAGATGAAAGATCTATATAATGAAAACTACAGAACCCTAAAGAAAGAAATCAAAGAAGACCTTAGAAGATAGAAAGATCTATCTTGCTCTTGGATAGGCAGAATTAACATTATCAAAATCATCATACTAGCAAAAGCACTATACGGTTTTAATGCAATTCCAATCAAAAGCCCAATGACAGTCATCATAGAAATAGAAAAAGCAGTCATGAAATTCATCTGGAAAAATAAGAGATGCAGAATAGCTAAAGAAATCATTAGCAGGAAGAATGAAGCAGGTGGCATCACTATACCAGACCTTAAACTATATTACAGAGCAATAGTAACAAAAAGAGCATGGTATTAGCACCAAGACTGGTAGACCAATGGTACAGAATAGAGGACACAGAGAATAACGCACAAAATTAAATTACCTTATTTTAGACAAAGGCACCAAAAACATACATTGGAGAAAAGATAGTATCTTCAACAAATGGTGCTGGGAAAACAGGAAATCAACAAAATGAAATTAAACCCCCTATCTCTCACCATGCACAAAACTCAACTCAAAATGGATCAAGGACATAGGAATAAAATCAGAGACCCTGCATCTAATAGAAGAAAAAGTAGGACCTAATTTTCATCATGTGGGAGTAAGCCCCAATTTCTTTAATAAGTCTACTATAGTGCAAGAATTAAAATCAAGAATCAATAAATGGCATGGATTCAAACTGAAAAGTTTCTTCTCAGCGAAAGTAACAATCTGTGAGGTGAATAGAGAGCCTACATCTTGGGAGCAAATCTTTAACCCTCACACATCAAATAGATCACTAATCTCTAGGGTATATAAAGAACTCAAAAAGCTAAGCACAAAAAACAAAGAAAACAACAAACAAACAAACAACAACAACAACAAAAAAACCACACAAATAACCCAATCAATAAATGGACCAAGGACCTGAACAGACACTTCTCAGAAGAATATATACAATCAATCAACAAATATATGAAAAAATGTTATTATTGCTAGCAATTAGAGAAATGCAAAGCAAAACTAAGATTTCATCTCACTGCAATCAGAATGGCAGCTATTATGAATACAAACAACAATAAGAGTTGATGAGGATGTGTGGAAAAAAGGTACACTCATACAATGCTGGTGGGACTGCAAATTGGTGCAGCCAATCTGGAAAGCAGTATGGAGATTCCTTGGAAAATTGGAAATGGAACCACCATTTGACTTAGCTATCCCTCTACTAGGTCTATACGCAAAGCATACTATAGCTACATCAATGTTTATAGTAGCATAATTCACAATAGCTAAACTGTGGAACCAAACTAGATGACCTTCAACAGATGAATGAATAAAAAAATGTAGCACATATACATAATGGAGTATTACTCAGCAATAAAAAAGAATAAAATCATGGCATTTGCAGGTAAATGGATGGATTTAGAGAAGATAATGCTAAGTGAAGTTAGGAATCCCAAAAAAACAAATGCCGAATGTTTTCTCTGATATAAGGAGACTGATTCATAGTGGTGTAGAGGGGGAGAATGGGAGGAAGAGAGGAATTCTATATAGGGCAGAGGGGTGAGAAGGAAGGGAGGGAGCATTGGGTTAGAGATGATGGTGGAATGTGATGGACATCATTATCCAAAGTACATGCATGAAGACACAAACTGGTGTCATATACTTTATTTATAACCAGAGATATGAATAATTTGTGCTCTATATGTGTAATATGAATTGTAATGCATTCTGCTGTCATATATAAATAAAAAATAATAAAAACAAAAGAAAATAAATAAATAAAAGAGAAGAGAAAAAAATAATGGAAGTTGCCTCACCTCTAATAGTTTTATCATGTACATTTGAAATCACTCCAAAAGTCCACCTATCTTCCACCCCTGGCAAGTGCTTATCTGCTATTTTTACTAAAGATTAATTTACATTTTCTAGCACTTGATAAAAATGGAAACATATAGGATATATTCCTAAGTAGTATTTAAATACAGATAGGCAACAATTCATTTATCTATTCTGAATTTTAATAATGTTAAGAGTTGTCCAGATTTAGGCAATTGCAAATAAAGCTGTAATATCCTGGAGTAGGCTAACTAGATAATATGGCTGCAGTTTGCTTAGCGTTTTAAGGAAGGTTCAGGCTGTTTTCTAAAATGTTTGTCACATTTAACATTCCCAATATCAATATATTATAGTTCTAGGAGCTTCACATCATTACCACTACTTACTGTGATCATACTGCTGAATTATACACACACTAATATTTGTATATTAACAGTAATAGCTCATTTTAGTTTTACCTAGTACATAATAAAGTTGAAAATCTTTTCCTTTTTTGTATTTATTTGCCATTTATATATCTTTTGTTGGTGAAGTATCTATTGAAATCTTTGGTCTAATTTATTTATTGGGAACTATTCTCATGGCTTAGTTTTGAAAGTTCTTTATATTGTAGATTAAAGTCATTTTTCAGCTACACAAATTATAAATGTTTTCTCCCAGTCTGTGGCTTATCATTTTATAAGCAGTATCTTTTATAAAGCAAATGTTTTTAATTTTTATAAAGCACACTTTATCAATTTTTCCATTATGAATTAGGCTTTTTGGTGCCATATATAAGTAATCATTGCTTAGGTATCCTAGCATGTTTTTCTTTAGAATTTTTATACTTTAGGCTTTACTCAAGGTTGGTTATAAGTTTTGAGGTAATTTTTTAGACAGTACAAATTATGTCTCAGCTGTGTTTGTATGTGACTATCCAATTATTTCAGCATCATTCTTTGAAAAAAACAATCCTTTCCCTACTTACTTTTTTTTGAACCCTTCTCAATAAAAGGTTATCCATATATGTAGGTCAAAACCAAATTCTTTATTTATTTCCAGGTATATGTTTTTCCATTGCTATGCCAAGACAATGCATTTTCTTGATGACTATAGATTTATAGTTGTCTTAAAATCAGATAATGTTCATATTCCGGACTCGTTCTTCCCTTCTATTCCGTTCTGAGATTGTTTTAGGTGCGTAAGGTCTGTTTTTGTCAGCTTTTTCACTGGCAACACTTAAAACAAAACAAAACAAAACAAAAACTGAGAAGAGCAATCCGAGAAGGAAACATGTATCTTGAGACACACGGTTTCAGAGGTCTCAGTCCATAGAGAGCCAACTCTCTTGTTCTGGGTCTGAGATGAAGCAGAACATCATGGTGACGGAAGCACAGAGAGAAACTATGGAAATCACACAGGCAAAATATACCCTGAAGACACATTCCCAATGACCCACCTCCTCCAGTCATATCTTACCTACCTACAATGACCACCCAGTTAATCCCTAGCAGGGGATTAATGCACTGACTAGTTTAAGACTCATAACTCAGTCCCTTTATATCTAAACTTTCCAGCAATGTCACACACTTGAACTTTAGGGGACACCTCATGGGTAAACCGTAACAAAGTCTTTTGCATTTCACTATGATGTTTAGAAACAGCTTGTCCATTTCGTCCCATCTGTTGTCATTTTTCTTTAACATTTCCTGGACAGTAGGTCTGCTGGTGATGAATTCTTCTAGTCTTTGTAAAATGGAACATGTCTTTATTTTTCTCTTCATTTTGAAAATTATTTCTGCTGAACATCGAGTTGTAAGATGACAGGCTTTTTGTTTCATTTCTTTAAACATAGCACTCCTTTTTCCTCTGACTTGCATTATTTAAATCATCTTTTTACTTCATGGAATGCTATTTCTTTTCTAGATGCTTCTAATATTTTCTTTTTATCACAGTTTTTAAGCAATTTAATTATGATTACCATGGAAGTGTGTGTGTGTGTTTTGTCTAATCTGCTGTTAATCTTGTCCAAAGTATTTTTAATTTCAGATATTGCAGATGTCATATACAGAATTTTGAAGAGCTTTTTTTTAAAATTATGTATGTCTCTACTAAATTCTTTTTAAAGTTTTAACATAAACAATAGATTTGTAATAGATATTTTAGTTGTAACTAACTAAAATACCAAGGACCACAGTTGTAATAGAATTTAAAATTTTTTTATACTTGTCAGTGGACCTTTATTTTATTTATTTATATGCAGTGCTGAGAATCAAACCCAGTGCCTCATGCATTCTAGGCAAGCGCTCTACCACTGAGCCACAACCCCAATCCCTGTAGTAGAATTTTTAATGTACCTTTTGGTTTATTCTAACATCAGTTTTAGTTCTTTATTTTCAATTGATTAATTTTTTTTTCTCATTACTTATCCTGTAGTCCTCTACATTGGCAATCCTGGTAGTTTCTGATTGAATGCCACACATTGTGGAATTCACTTTGTACAATTTGGGATATTTTTTGTATTCCTCAAAATATATTTGAATTTTATTTTGGAACACACTTTACTTACATGGAACTTTCTAATTTTTCAGATCTTGGTTTCAAGTTTTATGAGGAGAAACCAGATCTGTGTTTAGTTTAGGTCTAACTTCTCTTCATTAGTGAAACAAAATTGTTCTTGTGCTATAACCAATGCCCCATGAATCTTGCGGCTTTCCAGTTTGATTGATAGGAGCAAGCCCTGTTTCTAATCATAAATGAGAACTGCTGACCGTACTCTCTGACACTTTTGTGTGACTTTTTTCCTGATCTTGGGTATTTTCATTACTTATATGTGATAATCAGTGTGCACAATTAAGATCTGTCTTTTCTAGGTATGCATTATTCTCTGTCAATGTAACACTCTCTTGTCAAGTAATGTATCCTGTAAGCTTTACTGCCATGGTTTTCCATGACCCTCAACTTTCTTCAATTCAGAGAGTTTCATTCTTTCTTGGTACCCTTTTCTGAACTACAGCCTGGAAACTCTCAGGAAGATAGCTGAACCTCGTTTGTTGCCCATTTCTCAAGAATTCCCTTTCCTTATTGTCTGATGTTGAGTGTCTTTAGGTCTACTTTTTTTTAACTTTTGTTTGTTTCAGTAGAAATATACATTTGCTCCCATTGTCATTTCATCTGACCTAGAAATAGAATTTCTGGATTTTTCTTTACTAAGTTAGAAAATTACACACATTTCAAGCTAGGCTAGATGAAGTACAACTTTAGATTGAGGTAACAAATAAATATAGAAAGCAAAATAAATAAATAAATACACCTAATACTTTTCCATTGATTTTTTCCCATTATCTTTATTAAAAAAAAAAACATTTCTATTAGTGCCTTATACACAATACAGGGTTTCATTTTGACACATGGAATACAATTTGTTCCATTTCAGTTTCCAGGACTCTCTTCCCTCTTATCTCTTCCTGTGCCTCTTCCTCTCTTCTGCTAGTCTTCTTTCTGTTTTTTTTTTAATTTATTTTAAACTGGTGCTTTATAGATACACATAAAGTGGAATTCACTGTAGCATATCCATATATCTACATAGCATAATTTGGTCCATTTAATTTTGCAGTCCCTCCCTTTCCCCATTTCTTTTCCTTTGCCCTCATTTCCCCTCTTCTATTCCACTAATATACTTTCTATTTTCATAGGATCCCCATTTTCCCTTATTTCCTTATTTCCTCTTAGCTTCTGCATATGAGAGAAAACATTTGTCCTTTGACTTTCTGAGCCTAGCATATTTCATGTGGCATGATTTTCTCCAGCTCCATTCAGTTACCAGCAAATGCCATATTTTCATTCTTTTTTATGACTATGTAAGACTCTATTGTGTATGCATGTATGTATTATATTTTTTTCTTTATGTATTTGTCTGTTGAAAGATGCCTGAGTTGTTTCCATAACTTGGTTATTGTGAAATGTGCTACTATAAAAACACTGAGGTGCCAGTGTTACTACAGTATACTGATTTTAGTTCTTCTTGATAAGAACCAAGAAGTGAGATAGCTGGGTCCTGTCGTGGTTCCATTTCTAGTCTCTGGAGGGATCTCCATACAGTTTTCCAAAGTGGTCTTACTAATGTGCAGTACCACTAACAGTGTATGAGTGTACCTTTTTGCCCAAATCCTCACCGGCCCATATTTTCATTTGTATTCATGCTGATTACCATTCAAACTGGAGTGGGGTAAAATCTCAATATCGTTTTGATTTTCATTTCCCTGATTACTAGGAATAGTGATCTTTTTCATATGTTGGCCATTTGTATTTCTTCTTTTGAGAAATGTCTGTTTAATTATTTTACCTATTTATAGATTGGATTTTTTTTAACTTCTTTACATATTCTGAATATTAGTCCCCTGTTGATGGAATAGCTGGCAAAGATTTTCTACTACTCTGCAGGCTCAGTATTCACATTCTTAATTTTTTCCTATGCTGTGCAGAACCTTTTAATTCATGCCATTCCACTTGTTGATTCTTGGTTTTATTTCTGGAGTTTTCGGTATCCTGCTAAGGAAATCAGTGCTTGCACTGATATGTTGGTCTGCTCAACCAGTTGTTTTCTTCTAGGAGTTGCAAAGTTTCTGGTCTAATTCTTAGGTCTTTGATCCAATTTGACTTGTCTTCTGTGCAGGTTGAAAGATTGAAATCTAGTTTCAATTTTCTATATGTGAATATCCAGTTTTCCCAGCATCATTTGTTAAAAAGGCTCTTTTCTCGAATACATGTTTTAGTACTTTTGTCAAGTATCAGATGCCTGTATTTATGTGAGTTTGTTTCTGTGTCTTCCTTTCTATTACATTGGTCTTCATATCTGTTTTGATGTCAATACCATGCTGTTTTGTTACTATAGCTCTGAAGAATAATTTAAGATCAAGTATTGAAATGCCTCTAGCACCATTCTTCTTTCGTAGTATTACTTTGGCTATTCCATGTCATTTATTTTTCCAAATGGATATTAGGACTTTTTTGTTGTTATTTATTTAGTTAGTGCTCTGGGCAATGTCATTGGTATTTTGATTGGAATTGCAATGAATGTGTATAACACTTTTGGTAGTGTGGCCATCTTGACAATATTAATTCTACCTATCTAAGAATGTTGGCTTTTTGTTCATTTTCTTAGGTCTTCTTCATTTTTTTTCTTCAGTATTTTATAGTTTTCAGTAAAGGTCTTTTGCCTCCTCTGTTAGATTTATTCCTAGGTACTTTTTTTCCTCTAAGGTTATTGTGAATAGGGTAATTTTACTACTTTCTTTCTCAGCAGATTCATTAATTAAAAATAGGAAAGCTATTGATTTATGTATATTGATCTAGTGTACCGCTACTTTGCTGCTGAATTTGTTTATCAGCTCTAGAAGTCTTGTAGAGTTTTTTTGTTTTTGTTTCCTTGTTTGTTTTTCCTGGTGGGGGGAGTGTCTTCTAGATTAAAAGCAAGCATAAATTATCTCAGCAAGCAGAGATAATTTGACTTATTTTCCTATTTTTATTCCTTTAATTTTCTTTTCTTGCCCAATTGCTCTAGCTAGTGTTGAGTAGGGGTGTTGAAACTGAACATCCTTATCTTATTTCTGATTTTAGAGGAACTGCAGTTTAGAGGAAATTCAGTTTTTTCCATTCAGTCTGGTGTTTTCCTTGGGTTTGTCGCATATAGCATTTAGTTGAGTAAATTCCCTCTATCCCTTGTTTCTTTAGCATTTTTAACTTGAGTGGGTGCTGGATCTTGTCAAAAGCTTTTTCTGCATCTATTGAGATGATTATGTGATTACTGTTGAACCAACCTTGTGTCCCTGGGTTGAAACCTACTTGATAGCGGTGTCCTATCTTCTCAATGTGATTTTAAATGTGTTTTGCCAATATTTTCTTAATGATTTTTGTATCTAGGTTCACCATTTTGAACATTTAAGTCAGTCATGGAATATGCCAGAGAGAAATGCCATCCATAATCCACTTAGCTCTCAAAAGTCTTCTTTCTTCTTAGGCAGACTCCAGTTATTCCACCATAGAACTATCCACAGCTCCAGTCTATGTGGCATCATCTTTTTCTCTTCTTGCCTGTTCATCACTCTCATCTCCTACCTGTCTGGTCTGACATATTTACTTTCTAATATAAATCAATGCATATTTCCCACTATTCCTTAAAATTTCTTCTCTACCTACTGCAGAGATACAGAATATAGAAGCCTGCTTTCAAAAAAAAATAAATAAATAAAGGAAATATCCTGATAAAGTAGTATATTTATCCATATACACATATTGTGTATATATTCATGCATTCATGTGAGGGAGAAGATTGTAAACATACATACATATACTACCTTTTATTTTATTATTAGCACATCTTCAATTTAAAAAAGCAATAGCCTTAATTAATTACTTGTATAATTGGACTAATATCACATCTATCTTGTTCTGGTTTCCTTATTATTCAGATATCTTCTAGCATTCACATCTGTAAAGCATTAGATAACTTCTACTCCTGCTATGTGATTTGAAGGTCACTTTTAGAGGACAGGAAATCTGGAGTGGCAGGAAGTATCTTTGTGTAGTAAGACAAGAATGGAGGAGGGTCCCTGAAGAATCACCACATGTTTTCTCCTAGGAACCTTATCTTTGAAAGGGACACTTGTATTCAGGGACACAAGAGTCATTGGTTCAAAGTATAAGCAAGAATCAGCTGGAAAGAGTTCAATTTTGCACCCTCATGACAGTCTGAATTAAATAGCCCTGGCCTAGTCTTTGATACTAAACTAAACAGGGATATAGTCCCACTTAGAATAACCTGTCACATGTACAGATGAGGCTGAGAATTCTTTGGTGAGAAGAGCGACTGAGAAGGCAAACATTCCTTATACATGCTCCCTCACAGAACTTCATTTTGTTATAATATCTGTGTTGCATCTTTTCTACAAAAGAGAATCTTTAAACTAGAAATTGTAAAATGGTGTTAAGAATGAGTTAAAACCAGACAAGGGAGGACAAACTATTACGTGGGATGATTAGATAGCACTTCAGTATTTTAAATTCATGTCTTTGGGCAGAAACAAATTATACTTTCTAATGTAAATCAATGCACTGATATTTTCTCTCTACCCACTTCAGAGATACAGCATATATAGGTCCACTTTCAAAAAAATAAAAATAAACAAAATATCCTGATAAAGTAGTATGTGCATCCATATACTCATATTGGATGGTGGAATTTGTTTTTTCATATTTGTACATATACACAATGTAACAATATAATTTGGCCAATATTATTTCCCAATGTTTCCCTTTTCTACCTTCTGTCCCTCTGCCTGGTCTCTTTCCTATGCTCTACTGATCTCCTAACAGTGTTCATTAGATTCATAACTTTTTTTTTTTTATTTTCTGTTTAGCTCCCACATATAAAAATAAACATATGACCTCTGACTTTCTGAATTTGGCTTATTTTATAGCTTAACATTAATGTTCTCAATTTCTGTCCATTTTCCTGCAAACAACATAATTTTGTTCTTATTTATAGCTGAATAAAGCTTTATTCCATTTTGAAACATAGATAACTCATTGACACGGTAATAAGAAATACTGATGTCTATTAATGAAAGTTTAAAATACATAAACAACTCATTAAACTCTTGTATTGCTCATAAAATAAAAGAAAGAAATACTATTTAATGTTCTCATCATAATCTACATTTGTGGTTTATCTTTATTGGAGGCTTTTAGAATTGAATGATGTTCTTATAAATATGTGAGTATATGGATACCTTTTCCAGCAGTGTTTGAAACTAGAAAAATAAAAACAAAATTGTAAGTTTAGAGGAGAGGTTATGTGAATTACAGTAAATCTCAGCACCAAAATTAGATTGCCTGACATAAATCATCAGGACATGAACACAATGCATGTTCATGTCCTGAACACAATACAGAATGACACAATGCAATCTCAAGACAAACATAGAAAACATCACTTAGAACAACACAGTGTACATCCAGGAGTCTAAAAAAGCAAGAGGACCTATGTACTTATATGTGCATGTGTGTCTAACCACTAACATACTAGGAATATGGGCTAGAAGAGAGTGGTCAGTCTATTGAGAGTGATCACCTCTGATGACTGAGAGGATATCAGTGAGGAAGAAGTGAGTGGGCTATTTCTACTTTGTTCTGACTACTCCTGTAATGATCAAGTCTTTTCCACAAAAATGCTGCCATGCATTTTTAGCATAAAATAATGAATAAAAACTGTAGGGATTTAAAGTAAAAGACTGCCAACACATACAATGATTGGTCAAGAAGATTCTTCTAAAGCAGGTGTCATAGTGCACCTGGCTACCAGAAGATACATCAAAGACTTAAATCCAAACTGTGGAGCATTTGTTTAAAGAGAATTATGAAATAATATTCTAATTATTAAATTTTTTTCTCTAAAAATCTAATTTGCCTATACAAAGAAGCAATTTTACCATTTTGCAATTAGTCTTCTTTAAACAATAAGAGCAAATACAATTACCACAAATTCTTTTCTGCAGTTTCAGAAGAAAAGATCTAAACCTACCCAATAAAAGAGGAAGAATCATTAATTTTATTTTAAATTATCATCAATTATTATGTCTGTATTGATTCTTAAAACAGGGTGAGAACTCATCTTCTACTTTTGATATCTATGAAATGGACTCAGGTGATTGTGAGCCTTGTGTTGTTGTTCCCCTCTACTTCCTAGGACACATTTTTTTTTTCCTTTTCTCCTCCCCTTTCACTTTCTCTCCCTCAACTACTTCCTGCTTTTTTTCTTCAAGTGGCAATTATTTCATTCATTGAATCAACCAATTAGAGTATATTAGGTTTGATTTTCCTTTGACTCATACTTACATAATCAGCATCATTGAAAAAAAATGTAAACATTCTCTCCAGGCAAATCTTTGAAGAGGCCATCATCAAGCTCAGTATTCCCCGCAATACCTCAAGCACTATTCTTAACTTTACCTTTTACCATTTTTGACCCATAAAATATCAGATACTGGTGGGTGTAAAATTAAAGTACTGATGCCAATCAATTGTTCTATTTGAATGTAAACATGTTCCAGAGAGCCAATTGATCCTTTTTTTTTTTTTTATAGAGAGAGAGAGGGAGAGAGAAAATTTTTTAATATTTACTTTTTAGTTTTCGGTGGACACACCATCTTTTATTTTTATGTGGTGCTGAGGATCTAACCCAAGGCCCCGCGCATGCCAGGCGAGCGCACTACTGCTTGAGCCACATCCACAGCCCCCTAATTGATCTTTTTAAAGGCAATGACTTTGTGTTGTTAGTGTCAAAAATGTCATCCTTTCTTGCTAAAGAAAACAGTATCCCTCTGATCAGGTTGTATTTTTTCTTTTTTTTTCTATCTTGGCAAGTTATATCTTCTTTTCAAGAGCCTGTCTGGTCATAGCACTTATTTTGTAAATTGAGAATGTTCTATTCTTTGAAATGTGTAATAGTATGTTCTTTTTCCTTTGTAAATTTTGTAATGGAAAAAAAGAAAAGTTTATCAATAAATTACAAATCAGATTCTTGGACTTTGAGTTGTTACTGCATCTTTCAACCTTTCAAGAAACCATAAGCTATCACATAGGTTTCCTTATTTTACCTGTTAAAAAGAAATAAACAAATATTGTGTTTAAAATGATATGTGACTTGGCTGGGGATGTGGCTCAAGCAGTAGCGTGCTCGCCTGGCATGCGTGCGGCCCGGGTTCGATCCTCAGCACCACATACAAAGATGTTGTGTCCGCTGATAACTAAAAAATAAATATTAAAAATTCTCACTCTCTCTTTAAAAAAAAATGATATGTGAATGTGTGTGATGAGTAAATTCCTATAGGTACCCTTACTGCTAAACATGGAGAGGACTCTGTTCCCATTCACTGGGTATGGAAGTCTTCTTTTTATAGTTTTCCATACTGACCATTTTAGTCTGTTTGCAACCATCTTTCCAGGAACTCAAAATGACAGAGGAGAGAGGGCCCATCTGATTTGAGTTAGTAAGTATTTTGTTTTAGTAGAGTTTTCTTGTAGCTATGTGCTTTTCTAAAAATTTTACTTATACTCCAGGAACAAATAAAAGACAGAACTAGGCATTGGCTTTGCATCGATCCCAAACCTTTGACACAAATCCAGAAGCAGAGAAGCACTAAGCATAATAAAATTTAAATTTTCTAACAGCTCATTTAAGATTAGAATTTAAATGAAATTATAATAAACTGATGCTTTATTCACTTTTAGTAAACAAATATGATTGCCTTACCCTGTTGTAGGCACTATTCTAGGTGCCAGAAATAGAGTTGAAGGAGAAGCAGGCAAAAGTGTTTGGCCTCATAGTACATACATTTGAATGTGCTGAGAACCTACCTGCTGTGTGTCAGAACTGTATGGTGTTTTCTGGTGATCCTCTTTGACTGAATATCTCTGCTAATGTCCAGTTATTGACCTTGAGACTTTGCAAAGATGATGGAAAGTTACCAGAATAATTATAGATTTTGGAAATATGACTATCATAAATATGCATATAAATATAGATATAAAATTAACAAAATTCTTTAAAACTAATTGGACATATATGGCGTGGTAAGTACATGGCATAATAGAGACTTGTTAAAATTTTCCTAGATTAAATGTTCTACTATTCTTGAACAATAATAAGAAAAGAGGTTGGTATGTGTATTATATTATTATTATTATTATTATTATTATTATTAATTTGGAATCTTATATAGGCATATTACCAGAGTTCTGATAAACATGATTATCTCAATTGTCCTGGGCACACCTGTGAGGCTTTCTCCTGAACTCAAATTTTGACATAGGCTAATACTATAATGGAAGTAATGATCTTTTAGAAATATGTGTAAAATTTGGTAATAGAGACTGTTTTCTGAAAGTGAAACTCCTTTTATGAAGAAAAGATATCTGAAAGTCAGAAAGAATTGCAGGGGTGCTGTAGCTGAGGCAAATATTTAAACTTGCCCCAGGCAGTCTTAGTAAGTTGGCTCATAAAAAATTAGAAATTTGGAAATGGATTTGAATACTTTTTCAACTTAGGAGGATTTATAGGCATATGAGAAAAACATTTTTTCAGAAAGGAAAAAAATCCTAAATGCTTATAGAAACTGGTTAAATAAATAAAAATATAATAAACTGCCTACATTTTTATTGAGGCTAGAAATTTTAGTTCATAGGAAATATACCACTATCATATAATATGATTGGTTGATTTCTAATATTTTTGATAGGGCCTCAACAGATTCTGATTCTGTGCCTTTTTTTTTTCCTGACTGAATACAAGGATCCCTTCCCCTTAAAAATTCAACCACTGAATGTATTAAAGAAGAGAGAGGAAATGGAGTTTGCTTATTCTATATGCTATGAATCCAAGCTAAAGCTATATGTTAAGTAGCAATTTGGGTCCCGCATACATGGACTAAATAAGTATAATATAAATATTGTTATTATTTACATTGTTTATATGCATTTATAGCAAAATTTCTGCTTGAAAATTCAAAGGTTTTTGAGAAATCAGATAAAAGTATATTTGTACTGAATCAGAACAAAATATATTCCATTCTTTTATAATTGAGTCAAACTAAATCCTATTGTCATATGTAACTATAAAGAACCAATAAAAAAACTATAACTCTAAAAACACTATATGTTTCCCAAGAATAAGCTATCAACTAAAATAATTCATTATTCTAAAAATGGTCATGATCCTTAATATGTCATCTATATGTTGGCCAATGGCCATGATAGAATAACACTGTTGCGGATCATTAGTCCAGAACCGGGAATCATCAACCACACACAAAAAAGGTCAATATCATGAAAATGGCATTAAAAATTCCATGGAATGGTCCATGAGCTAGGTTTTATATGCTAAGCACCTCATAAAACACA
This sequence comes from Marmota marmota marmota, assembly GCF_001458135.2. Lineage (NCBI taxonomy): Eukaryota > Metazoa > Chordata > Mammalia > Rodentia > Sciuridae > Marmota > Marmota marmota. Next base: position 14,140,223 of record NW_025999842.1, on the reverse strand, counting down.
CTTAATTGACCAAATATTCAATAAAATGGAGAAGCAATCTCATGTAAAAGAGATCTATAAAGTCATAAAAAATCATGTATTGCTATATGTCAATAGACTTGAAAATGAATGGATTTTGGAGAAATAATAAAATACCAATATTGATGCCAAAAGAAATAACAATTTTGAATACATTGATAGTCAGTAAACAAATTATAATGCAATTGAAAATTATTCTCTTCAAGTAGTTCCAGGCTAAAAATTATTTCAGGTGAATACTACCAAAATGTCAAGAAACAGATTCTATTTGTCTTTCCCAACATGTTTTTATAAATTAAATTGATATATTAAACTGAACAAAGTGTCCAGTCATTTAATTATATGAATATTGCTTTAATCCTTAAACTACCAAAGAAACAAATCTATATGCAAATTTCAAAATAATATAAGAATAAGAACTTCATATTAGCTGATCAAAAATACAGGGTATTAACAAAATAATTCATTTTAATTAAGTAAATTTACCTTGAAATGCAAGGATAATTAAATCATGGAGTATCTCTCAGTGTTTATCAAAACATTGATGGAAAAAAAAATCACATACTTTCTTATACATTCTCACTAGTCATTTTAAAAGTTTCAGCACTTATTTATGATAAAGGCTAATAGAAAGCAGGGATAGATAGCAAACTTCTTAATCAAAGTTTTCTTGCAAAAAAACTCAAAGCAAATGTATGATGAATTTTAGAAATATTATCTTTAAAGTTTGGGAGAAGGCATAGATTCTTGGTTGCCTGTATTGAAAGGCAATATGGAAAGGCCTGATAAATGTAATGTGATATGCCGTGTGGCATACAGCAGATAACATTGTCATTATCTCAAGATAATTTGCTAATTAAAACAAAGGGAATAAACAGAAAAGCCTTTCAAACCAATAAAAGAATTCAGCAAGTTTATTGGATTGGAAAAAGTAAGCAAAAGTCATTACTATCTCCTTATATCAGCAACAACCAAAAATTATATAAAAGAAAGAATACATCAAATTTTCTGCAGTTAATCTAACAAATTTCTGTTAAATGACACTTGTATAAATAGAGAATTATATTTTGTTCATATGTCTACGAACAGATGAAATTATTTTTTGGAATTAATAATATTTAAAACAATTAAGGATATTTAAAACAAACCATGAGGAATTTGGAGCCCGACCCTACAATATGTAGATCGGCGCCAACTTTTTCTTCTATCAGACGCAGAGTCTCTGATTTGATATCTAGGTCCTTGATCCATTTTGAGTTAACTTTTGTGCATGGCGAGAGTAGGGGATTCAGTTTCATTTTGTTGCATATGGATTTCCAGTTTTCCCAGCACCATTTGTTGAAGATGCTATCCTCCCTCCATTGCATGCTTTTAGCTCCTTTATCAAATATAAGATAGTTGTAGCTTTGTGGATTAGTCTCTGTGTCCTCTATTCTGTACCATTGGTCCACCCTCCTGTTTTGGTACCAGTACCATGCTGTTTTTGTTACTATTGCTCTGTAATATAGTTTTAAGTCTGGTATTGCTATACCGCCTGATTCGCACTTCCTGCTTAGAATTGCTTTTGCTATTCTGGGTCTTTTATTTTTCCATATGAATTTCATGATTGCTTTATCCATTTCTACAAGAAATGCTGTTGGGATTTTGATTGGCACTTGGACTATTCCCTGAAGACCTTAAAAGAGCATACTACAGGGATACTGCTACATCGATGTTCATAGCAGCACAATTCACAATTGCTAGACTGTGGAACCAACCCAGATGCCCTTCAATAGATGAATGGATAAAAAAAATGTGGCATTTATACACCATGGAGTACTACGCAGCACTAAAAAATGAAAAAAATCATAGAATTTGCAGGGAAATGGATGGCACTAGAGCAGATCATGCTTAGTGAAGCTAGCCAATCCCTAAAAAACAAATACCAAATGTCTTCTTTGATATAATGAGAGCAACTAAGAACAGAGCAGGGAGGAAGAGCAGGAAGAAAAGATTAACATTAAACAGATACATGAGGTGGGATGGAAAGGGAGAGAAAAGGGAAATTGCATGGTAATGGAGGGAGACCCTCATTGTTATACAAAATTACATATAAGAGGTTGTGAGGGGAATGGGAAAATAAACAAGGAGAGAAATGAATTACAGTGGATGGGGTAGAGAGAGAAGATGGGAGGGGAGGGAGGGGGGATAGTAGAGGATAGTAAAGGTAGCAGAATACAACAGTTACTAATAGGGCATTATGTAAAAATGTGGATGTGTAACTGATGTGATTCTGCAATCTGTATTTGGGGTAAAATTGGGAGTTCATAACCAACTTGAATCTATTGTATGAAATATGATATGTCAATAGCTTTATAATGTTTTGAACAACCAATAAAAAAATAAATTAAAAAAAAATAAATAAAAGTATATATGAAAATTAAAAAAAAACCATGAGACCACAGCAATACAAAATATGGATTTATTTTTATTTTTAACTTATATACAAGAACATAAGTTAAACATATTAATGGAAGTTTCATGTGAAGTTCGATACTTGTATACATTTCATAATGTTTAAATCGGGTTAAACATATTTATTTCCTCAAATATTTATTATCTTTGTGGTGAAAACTTTCAAAACCTTTTCTTCTAATTTTTTAAAATGTGCGATAAATAATTATTATCTATAGTTCCCATGTTGTGCAATAATACTTCAAAACTTCTTGTTCTCAACTGTAATGCAGCACCCATTGATCAACATTTTCTCATTCCCTAGCCTCACTGTTGTCAGCCTCTCACCACTATCATTTCACTCAGTTTCTATGAGATCTACTTTTTGAGATTCCACATGACTGAGCTCATGTGTTCCTTGTCTTTCTGTGCCTGGTTTATTTCATTTAACATAATGAAATATGTTTTTGCAAACAAAATAATTTCATACTCTTTATCTGGCTGAATAGTATGCCATTGTGTGCATGTACCACATTTTCTTTATCTGTCTATCATTTGATAGAAACTTAGGTTGTGTCCATTTCTTGGCTATTGTGAAAAGTGTTAAACTGAATGCAGGAGTGCAGATGTCTCTTTGATAATGGTTTAATTTGCTTTGGATATATACTCAGTAGAGGAATCACTGTATCAAATGGTAGTTGTTATATTTTTAATTTGGGGGGGAAACTCACACTGTGTTCCACAGGGTTGTACATTCTGTCTTAGGCATAAGGGGTATAAAGCAGAAAGGGGCACATGAGATCAGGAACCACAAAATAAGAATGAGTCACCAAAAGGTTTATTGGGAGGCGCTCCCAGCACAGTCCAAGAAAGGGTGAGGGCTGGGGAAGTCACATGCTGGAAGGCAGAGGAGAACAATGCTAATAAGGGAAACTGGAGTAGGATGGTACAGGCCATCTAAATTGCAGCTACATAGACAGCAGGTTGGCCCAGCAGAGCTTAAGGGGATATAGTTTGTCGTGGATTGGTCAGGGCTAATTGAGTTGACAGGGCCATTGTGTAAGCCAGTGGGAACCCAGGGGAGGTGGGGTCCTGTGCCATGTCAGCTTCTGATTGACCATTTCAGGTCGCCTCAGCAGGTGGCAGGTGGAAAGTCTCCACCAGCAGCCGCCATGAAAGAGGAGGAGGAAGGGAAGTGCCTGCTGACCTAACAAGGGGTTCTCATTTCTTCACATCCACACCAGAACTTAACCTTTGTTACTAGGGTGAGGTCATATCTTATTGTGGTTTTGATTTGCGTTTCTTGCATGGTTAGTAATGTTGAGAATTTTCACAAGTTCCTGTTGACGTTTTGTACATCTTTTGAGAAATGTATATTTAGATTTATTGTCCATTTTTAAGTTTTTTTTTTGTCTTCTTTTTTTTTTCTATTCAGTTTTTGAAGTTCCTCAAAGATAGCAGATATCAACTCCTTATCAGATGTACTCATAGCAAATTTTTTCTCCCATTATGTAGGTTGTCTTTGCACTCTATTGAGCATTTCCTTTGCTGTGCAGAAACTTTTTAGTTTTATGTGATCCCATATGTTTATTTTTGCTTTTGTTTCCTGTGCTTTGGGGTATTAAAAAAAAAAAAATCCTTGCCTAATCAAATGTCCTGAAGCATTTCCCCTATGTTTTCTTCTAAAAGTTTCGTAGTTTACAGTATCACATTTAAGTCTTTAAACCATTTTGAGTTGATTTTTGTAACTGGTGAGAGACAGAGAGTTCTAGCTTTTTTTTTCTGCATGTGAATATCCAATTTTCCCAGGACCATTTATTGAAAAGACTGTCTGTTTTCCAATGTGTGTTCTTTTCTTAGCACCTCTATTGAAAATCTGTTGGCTACAGATTTGTGAGTTTACTTTCAAGCTTTCTATTTTGTTCTTTTGGTCTAAATGTTTGTTTTTATGCCAATAACATGCTGTTTTGATTACTACAGCTTTATAGTATATTGTGAAAATAGGTAGCTTAATGCCTTGCTCTTTTGCTCAAAATAGCTCTCTCTCTCTCTCTCTCTCTCTCTCTCTCTCTCTCTCTATCTGTG
>NW_025999842.1:14105148-14134597 GCF_001458135.2 Marmota marmota marmota | reverse complement strand
TTTATTTCTTATTAATATTTTATAGTTTTCAGCATGAAAATCTTTTGCCTCCTTGGCTAAATTTATTTCTAAGTATTTTGGGTAGCTATTGTAAATAGGAATGCTTTCTTGATTTCCTTTTCAGATAATTTTATTTGCATATAAAACACTAATTATTTTTGTATGTTGTTCTTGTGTACTCCACTTTGATCACTTTGATGAATTTTTTAATAGTTCTAATACATTGCGGTGAGGATATATATATATATATATATATATATATATATATATATATATAATCATATCATCTGCAAATACTGAAAATTTCATTTTTTTTCTTCTAATTTGGATGCCCTTTATTTCTCTTGCCAGTTCTGGTTAGGGCTTCTAGGAATATGTTGAATCAAAGTGGTGACAATGGGCATTCCTGTATTTGTGTACTCCTTTAAAAGCTTTAAGATTTTCCTCATTCAATATAATGTTAACTAGTGATGTTAACTAGTGAGAATCGGGGATGTAACTCAGTGGTACACTGCTTGCCTAGCATTTCTGAGGCCCTGGTTTCAGTACTTAGCCAAAAATTTTAAGATAATAAAAGGATGAATGGATGACTAAATAAATAAATAAAATGTTAGCTATTGGCTTATTATAAATGGCTGTTAATATGTTGAGATACTTTCCTTGCAAGCCTAATTTGTACAGTGTTTTTTATCATAAAGAGATTTTGAATTTAGTTTTCTGCATCAATTGAAATGAACAATGGTTTTCTTCCTTTATTCTGCTGATGTGGAGTATCATGTTTATTGATTTACAAATCAATTTTTGATTTGTAAATGCTTGCATCCCTGATCACGGTGAACAATTGTTAACATACTGTTGGATTCAGTCTACTAATATCTTGTTGAGAATTTTTGTATTTATGTTCACCATCCGTTTTTCATGTATGCTTATTCAGTTTGATAAAAGGGTACACTGGCTTTGTATAACAAATTTGAAGGATTCTTTTCTGTTTTATTTTCATGAATAATATATAAAAAACTAGTATTTGGGTTTTTTCAATATATAGAAGAAATCAGCAGTGGAGTCATTCAGTTTCAGACTTTTCTTTGATAGAAGACTTTTTATTACAGTTTGAACTACTCTACTTGTTATTGGTTTGTTTAGATTTTCTATTTATTCATGATTCAGCCTTGGTAAAGTGTATATGTCTAGAAATCTGTCTCTGTCTTCTAAATTATCAGATTTATTGGCGTATAGTTATTTCTAATAATCTCTGTTGATGTTTTCCATTTCTGTGGTGGCACTTTGAATGTTTCTCTTTCCACCTCTGATTTTATTTATATCACTCATCTCTCTCCTTATCTTAGTTTAACTAAAAGTTTGTTTATTTTACCTTTTCAAAGAATCCTGTTTTGTCTTATTGTTCCTTTGTAATCATTTTAGTTTCCATTTCATTTATTTTCTGCTTTTGAAAACATTTTTATTTTTTCTAATTATTTATTCTTCTCTGCTTTTATTGTTTCTTTCCTTCTACTGATTTGGGATTTAGTTTGTTCTTGTTTTTCTAGATCTTGAGATGCAGTGATAAGTTGAAACTTTTCTACTTTTTTTCTGTTGGTCTTGATTGCTATAAACTTCTCTTATAGTACTGGTTTTGCTATATCCCATAGAATTTGGTTTGTTGTTTCTCCCTTTTCATTTGTTTCAATACATTTTTATATTTTCTTTTTGATTTCTCCCTTCATCTAATGGTTGCTAAAATGCAAATTGTTTATTTTCATGTGTTTGTACAGTTTCCAAAATTTTTCTTTTTATCAATTTCTAGGTTTATTGCATTTTGTTGATATGCAACTTTTAAAATCCATTGTGACCTGCTTTGTGGAATATTATTTTAACTCTCCTGGAGTATATTCTAGGTGCTGATAAGAAAAATGCACATTCAGTAGCCACTGGACAGAATATTCTGTAGATATGTATTAGGTGCAATTGGGACAATGCACAATTTAATTGGTGTTTCCTGTTAATTTTCTATCTGGATTGTCTGTCTATTGCTGAAAGTGGGAAGTTAAAAATCACCAACTGTTTTTATGTTTGAGACTATCTTTCTCTTTAGGCCCATTAATTCTCAATTTGTGTATTAGGGTGCCCTGATATTGGGTGCATTATGAATTGAGAACTGTTATTTCCTCTTGCTGAATTGACTACTTTATCATTATATAATGACCCTCCTTTTGTTTTTTAACTGCTTTTGTTTTAAAGTCCATTTTTATCTGATATTAGTATGCCCATTTCTGTTATCTCTTCACTTTTAGTTCTATATGTCCTTAGAGTTGAAGTGAGTTTCTTGTAAGCAACATATGATTTAGCCTTTAAAAAAAAAATATATATATATATATATATATATATATATATAGCCACTGTGTATCTTTTAATTATAGAAAAAAATTAATCAACTTACATTTAAGGTATTACTGATGACCTATGTGTTACTATAGCCATTCTGTAACGTACTGTTTAGGTTTTTGAACTTCCTTTCTTTTTTTCCTCCCCTCCTATACTCTTCCTTGTTGCTTAGGTGAATTACCCCTAGTAGTGTGTTTTGATTCCTTGCTTATTAATTTTGTTCATTTGTTAGAAATTTTTGCTTTGCAGTTTTTAAAAAGTTTATAAATAGCACCTTTATATTATTATATCAAGCTATTTTGACATGATGGCCACCGAATAAGATCTAAGGGATAAGTACAGAAACAAACAAAAGAAGATAAAACATTCTAATAAGGAAGCCCTGAAGTTTCACTTGATTTCTCCCCATCTTTTCAGTTTTTGATATCCAATTATATATATATTTTTATTGCCTATTGTTTAACATATTAATGTATTTATTACTTTTTTTTTATTCTTCAGGCTAAGTATATAAATGCTTTATGCACCATTCTTATAATATTAGATCATTCTGAAGTTGCTGATACAATTACTCTTCCAGTATGTTTTATAGCTTCCTATGTTTTCTTCTTACTCAATTTACATTCTTTTTTTTTCCCCCAGTTTGAGGAATTTGTTCATCAGTTCTTGTAAAACAGATTTGAGAGAGACCAGCTTTTGTTTGTCTGGGAAAAATCTTTATCCTTTCTTAATTTTTAAAATTTTATTTTTTCTAGGAACAGTATTATCAGTTGACAGATTTTTTTTTTCCTCTTCAGTCCTTGGAAAATTTCATGCTACTTTCTTCTGCTTGTAAACTTTCTGCTGGGAAGTTCATTTTTAGGCATTAGGGGCCCACTCCATGTATTACATGTTTCTTTGCTCTTGTAGTCTTAAGAACTTTCTCTTTATCTTGGCTGTGAGAACTTGGGATGGCTTGGTTGAGTTAAATTTGACAGTGATTTTTGAACTTCTGGTACTTGAATCTTGTATCTGTCTCTAGGTTTGAGGAGTTTTCTGTTATTATTTCTTTGTAAAAGAGGTTGGGGAATGGATGGTGGAGACTATCCTTTGGCCTGCACAACTGGTGCTAAGCTGGGACAAAACTGAGACTCGGACACAGGAACCGGAATAGTCTCAGGAGGAAGGCAGTGATACCCACACCCACTCCAGAGCTGGAACTGATGTAGTTGAAATTCCAGTATTTGCTGCAGATGCACAGGTCTCTGCCTAATGTGGGATCTGGTCTAGATGATCTGTGAGCTGTAGCCTGAACATGAGTCTTTCAGTTGCTGCTGGGTACTTGGTCTCTCTGTGATAGGCCTGGCACTGGGTTCTGAGATAAAGCCCAATTCCAGCTTTTATGCCCTGCTCCTCAGATTAACAAAAGTTATATAATCTGACATTATTGTGTATTGTGTGCTGATACACATTTCTGCACATTGGAATCACGTAGAAAGTTTTAAAGATACTAATGGATGGTTCCCATCCCACTGTTCTGATTTAATTGGTACAGATTTTGATATCATATAGGATGTGCTATGTAATTTCAAATATTCAAAAGAATATCAGATAGAAGATTAGTTAGTGAATCTAGTTGGAAGACCAATACTAATATCTTGGAACTAAAAAAAAAATAGAAAGGACTTAGCAATAGTACAAAAGGGAAAGAAAGACGAAAAGGATTCAACTTTATTTGACTGAAAGCTACATGTCACTGGAAGTGTTTAAACACAAATTTGGTAGTTCCTTGGTAAGGTTTACAGAAAAAATTCAGGTTTATTATATTATTGGCTGGAATAAATGACCTTAAAATAAATGACTCTTAGAAATATGATACTTTGAAAGCTAGTTATAATACAAACTGAATCTTTTCAACTCTCCCCACCCATTCATTTTGCTTCTAAGAGTTCTTGACTCAAAACAAAACAAGAAATAAACAAACAAACAAAAAAAAAACCCTCAGAAGTTTTTGTTCCTATAGAATTTTATTGGCCTCTAATTAAAGAATAAGACAGAAAAAAAATCACACTGATCAGCTTACATGTAAGAAAACCTTTCCCATCTTGGAGTAGGGTAAAGACCTTCCTCCACTTCTGTGGCAACTGTCAGTCCACTTGATTGGTATAATGATACTCTAGACTGGGTAGCTCATAAACAACAGAAATGTACCTCACAGCTCTTTTGGGAGGAAAGCCCAAGATCAAGGCCCCAGTATATTTGCTGTCTGGTGAAGGTACTTTTCTTCATAGACAGTACCTTCTATGTATCCTCATATATCTTAAGAGGCAAGCAAGCTCTGTTGGTCATCTTTTATGAGGACATTAAGCCCATTAATAAAGGAGGGCCCCTCCTGAACTAATCATCTCCTAGAGACCCTGCTGCTAAAAATTATTGCTCTGGAGGTTAGGTTTTAACATGAGTTTTGGAGGGACACAGACTGTCTATGGAAATCAGGCTCCTATATCCAAGGTCATTCTTTTGGCGATTTTTGGTTCTTCAGAACTTTGGAATTTTGGTCTCATTTAAATCTTAAATTTGCCAATATGTAACCTCGAAAGCTCTACATTTATGGTGCTTCATTTATTTACTAAGAACAATGGTGACTAAATCCTTGATGCTGTATACTTATACCAATTTAAGGGATAGCAAGAATAATGTTGCCACGACAAATAATCCTACTCCATCACTTGAACTACTGTGAGACAGACAACAGTTAGGGCTAAGCACAGCATGTTATATAAACAATTATATAAATAATGACTTTCATACTAACTAGAAGCACAATTTCTTATAATATTGAGTTAACAAAAAGGAGGTTATATTTTGATTCACATGTATGTATGTACATTAACATAAATTGTATATCATACAAATCAGTGTTTATTTGCATAATTTATTCTATTAGTTTACATATGCAGTTATTGGCAAAAGAAATAAGAGATCATAACCATCACAAGAAAATTCTTCAAGCTCTTTAAGTTATTAGTCAGTAGATGAGATAGTGAAGTTGATTTGTTACTTCTGAATATTGTCTTGACTTTCTTGTATTTTATCAGTCTTAACATCTAGTTTTCCTAAATTCCTGTTATCCTAATTTTTAAAGAAATAAAGATTAAGCATTTATTATCAATTGTGTGATATGCATTGTGCAAAATATCAATGTGAATTAACACCTCCATCAGACGGAGGAAGATTGAAATTTAAGAGACTAAATAAATTTCCCAAGGTCAGATGATATATGACAGAATTGTGATTTGAACCTACAACATCTGACTTTTCCCATGGATATATGTGGTCTAGATAAACTTATTTAATGTTAGTGGGAGAGAAATGTTTGAAATTTTGTGTCACATATGAATATAACTAGGACCAGATATATAAAAATCAAACACTAAATGAAAATTAGAAGACAGATCTCAAATTTGAACTTGTAATTAATTATACCTAGTGTAGATAAAATTTACATGTACACATTTTTTTAAGAAAAGGGCATTATGTATAAAAACATATAATATGAAAAATATTTAAATTGGTATTGGTGGCATGATCCTGTAGTCCCAGCACTTAGGAGGGCTGAGGCAGGAGAATTACTTAAGCCCAGAAGCTCAAGAACAGCCTAGGAAACAGAGTGGTACCTTGTCTAAAAAAAGTAATAGTTCAGATATTTCTAAAAATTAAATGATAATCTCTCAATTCAAGATTAATGAGGTTTATTATATATATTCTAATCAACATCTATGATTTCTGTTACTTTTGGAGAGATGTTGGCATTTATTAACATGTTTGACAGTTCATTTTCTTTTTAATAGGCATTTTTCTTAGTTGAAAGTAATGTCACAATATTTCTTCATTTCAGTGTTATTTTCAATTTTGTCCAAACACCTGAGATCAAAGCTACTACTGTTTTTAAAGTATAGGTCATACACAAATTTTCAAATATGGAACATGTTCTTCCTACCATTTGGGGGATTCTGTCTTAAAGATAAGTAATAACTTACTGCAGCACTTGAACAGAAGTACTAATGCCATTTCCAATGGTATCATTATGTTATACCCCTGACACCAAAAGCAATAGTTAGGGCTGAAGCACAGCATAGGTGCTTGTTCTTAGCCTGATCAAACAAGCTTAATTACGACCTCCAGATAAAGGTACTGCCATTAAGCCATTGAATTATCATAGATAAGGCCAGTCTCCATTACTGTCTGATGATAGATCACAGCTAACAACAGCAAAGGAGTCAGTGCTCTCACTGCTAATCCTTGGGAGGTTTTGAATGGGCTGGTTCTCCTACTGTTTTGCATCTATTTATATTGCACTCAGAACCCCCAGATGGCCTCTGCTTATCTCCAGCTTTAGATAATTTATGCTTTTTGGTATGTCACCTCTCTGCTGAAGCTGTTATCAGGAATGAGGAGGTTTAGGAAATCGGATCCACTGAAATGCTAATCCTCCTGCCAATTACTACACAAAAACAAGTTTTCTTCACTGATTTGCTTTTGTTTATTTGATACTGCAAATGTGGATTTTATGATTACAGTTTAGGACAATTGTTTAGCTCCAAAACAAAATAAGCATTTAATTTGACTAGCTTTCTCTTTTCACAAGAGTGGTTGGGCAATTTACACTGATTCAAATGGCCAGATGGTTTCTTCTCTGTTTGTCACTGACTAAATAGATGTGTAAATATTTTTATTTTCATAGAAGGGCTTGTCTTGAGAATTTGTTGAAGCCCCCCTCCATGGTGGGCTTCAAGATGCACTCATACTAATTTAGATTCCTCAATGTGATATAACTTCTATGTGAAACTATTTCACATAGAAATATGATACCTGTCTTGGAATTTCATTAAGATGATTTTTTTTAGCCCTTACTGCTGTCCAAGCTTTATGAAATCTTATCTCTGAGAATTTTATGAGGTTGTTTGACTAGTAGTTAAATGTATTACTTTTCAGTGACATGAAACATTTCTAAATGAGTAACTACCAAATGCATAAAATTCTCATGTGCTTATTAGCATAGTATAATAAAAATTTTAAATGCAAGGTTGGACTGTACTTTTGAACAGGCGAATCAAACTCAGGCCTAGCTATGTTTTGCTATTTAGTCTTTCTCAAAAGGATCTCTAAGGTTTTAAGATTTGGAAAGGATGAGGTCATTCAGTTGTCATGATTGATCACCAATTATTCAAGTCTTCTGTGTTGACTATGGATGCCAGTTATGGAGATTGTAATCTTCAGAGTGATAAGAGAAGCTACAAAATTAATTCAACCTTGAGATTCTATTACACTTAATGTCACCTAATAGAACATTTGATATTTTTAATTCTACTTAAAGGCTTTCTCCCTAAGCTACTGCTGATGGCAGAAATGATGGAAAAGAAAAATATCTGACTTTATAACTTCTGCAATTTTTTTTTCTCCTGTGGGTATATTTCAGTGCAAAGCTCCTTGATTCTTCTATAGAAATGTGAGGAAGATGTCTATATTTTAACTTGAAAATGAAATGCTAAAAAGACTGATTCTCTCTTGCGTTAAAGTTTCTTTTCTAAAAGGACTTGTTTCTTTAAGAAATTTATTTCTATATTATATGTAAATGTAAAAAACTTTCTTAACTTTTTCTTCTACAGTTTCACAATTTAAAAAAATGAATGAAGGAGTAGTAAACCATGCTATTCCACAACTACCTGAAGTTGCATTTTAAATGAGATTCAGTCACTAGCCAAGTGACACTTATTGTTTGTTATTTATTAATATGCACATTACTTTGAGAGAGCAGGTTTTATCTTTGTTTTATTTCTCTTCCATGGCATCATGTTTTTGGTTATTAATTTCAAATTTCCCAGAGGCCAACAGACTCTCACTACAAAAATACACTGGAGTTTTTAATATCAAGATCTGTGGTAATATAATTCATTGCTTATAATGTAAATGCACAGGAATGATTAAGCAGAACTGCCAATCTGATTCTCTATACCTGAGATGGAGGTTTTAAAGAGAAAAGCAAAAACATTCTTTAGTTTATGATACAACTAAATCATGGTATGAACAGAAAGTCAGAATTACTTTGATTTTAGAAACAATATTTGCCACAATATTTGTCTTTGATGAGCAAGGAAAAATTGGAAATCATGTGACATTAAGGCTTTAAGAAGTGTGTTTCTGTTGTGTGTCTTCATTCATCTCAATCTATTTGATATTTTTAACATCACGAAACACTTAGTAACATCATGAAACACTTAGTTATGTATTACAGATCTTAGCATAGCACTCCATACCAGAGTCCTGGTGGATATCATTCCCTTCACTGAACATAAAAACAAAACAAAAGTTGCAAAATATTACAAAATAAACAAATGAAAACAGAATAATTTGCTTTCTTGTCGGTGATAATGATTTTTTTTTTTCCAGGAATTGAGAACAAAGATGATAAAGTTAATTAAACATATAGGAACTATAGAATCCCATTTTATGCAATACAGAAGACTGTTCTTAGTTCATATTTGTGTGCTTGTTGTTTGTAAAGAATCATTTTCCTGCAAGCCTCTGAAACTCCACCATCTTCATCCTCCTTTCTCATGTTAGATTGTTTTTCCTCTCTGATACCTTTTCTGTTTTCTATTCCCAGACATCTGGCTTTTCACAATGCCCATCCTGGTTAACTTCTCACACATGGAACACATGGTAGTTGATGACTCAAAATGTTTTTACTATGAAATTAGTCCTTTAAATAATAGTGAAGCCATTAGTAAATGAAATAAAAATTGACCTTGTTATGAGAGAAGCTAAGCATTTAAGATTTTAAAATAATTTTTCTGAGAGAATTTTCTTCCCTCAGGACCCAACTAGGCAAAGGTCACTGAACTTTAGAAATAGAGAAGGAAAGAGAAAGAGAGAGAGAGAGAGAGAGAGAGAGAGAGAGAGAGAGAGAGAGAAGGAAGGAGGGAGGGAGGAGAGAGAGAAGAATGGAGAGAGAGAACAGAAGAGATGGAGAGGAGTTTATAAAGAGAAGAACAGGTTTGGCTGTAAGGAAAAACATGACATTTTCATATTTTAGGTCATTTGACTATTAAATAATACACACAGCTACCTCCTTTGCAATTTCTCTGTGCCTCATCTTTGAATCCCTTTGTACAGTGAAAGTACTATTAAGGCTCTTTATTGATCTCTCACTTTTTTCAAATTCTTAGCACATTATTATTTGAATTTGAATTACAAGGTTCAGGACTGGTTATTATCTTGCCTTATCACTCTTCTCTTATTTCATATACATAAATTTTGTTTTCAAAAAAAAAAATTCTGATATCTTTCAGCAGGAAAGCATTTTATCATTCTTTTAGATATTCATTACACTAAGACTACTGCTTGGCTCTTAGATGTAGGTGAACAATACATATTTGAGGATTGATTGAGATAGGGAGAGATCATAACTGAAGATCAACACAGAGCTGCTCAAATGTGGTGTCCATAAGACACTCTGAAGTCTTAGGTTCACCCATGGTATGTGTTTATTTAATGAGAGTCTGACAGAGATGGCAATAAACAGCATCAAAATTGATTTTTTTCTGAATAGTCAAGTAACTCCATAGCAAGGCAGTTTGGCAAGTCACTATGGAAATGTTTAGAAACCATAATTCCTTCAGTAACCTGCACAATCTAAAATAATCATAAGTACTTGAAATGATATAAATAATTCTGCTTGAATAGTATTTCTCCATAGGGACTTTTGGCAATTGATAATAGTGCTATTTTTTATTCAAACATATGTAACTATTAGAGTAGAAACTTATAAAACTATAGTTAGACCAAGGGAAATGGGGGAAATATTTTTGACAATGGCCACAGAGAAAGGATTTTCGTTATAAGCATTTGCCTGGTACTTTAGAATTTCAATAATCATAAAGTCAAACAAAACCAAATGACCACATGTTGTGGTTTGAGTTAAGCAAACAACTAAGGAAAACATGGAAATCACCAGATATCTATGTAAACTTACAGTTGGTTCCCTGGTTTATGCATGTGTATTCATGTGAGGTGTTGACCCTGTTTTATGAAAGCTTGCTGAGAAAAAAATATTGGCTTTAGGATTTTATTAGATTTTTTTTTCAGGGAGAAGAAGTCCAAACCTCTTATAAATCTTGCCAATCTCACTAAATCTGTGAAAAATATTAGAATACTCTGGAGCAAAGGTGAAAGCACTTGTGTTTATTTTTTTCTCCTGTTTTTCAGTAGGGAAATCTCAAAGGCAAAGACATTTTTTTTTTTTTTTGTTTCTCACATTAGTATTTGGTACATTGGTACAGAATCAGATCTGTTTCTCAGTAGATTCTGTTTGTCTTTCCCAATCCCTCCCACATGTACTTGCAGAATACGAAATTAACGAGCAATCTGGAATGGAAAAAGGACAAAAGAAGACACTGAAATTCAAGAGGTGACCTGAGAGAAATGGAGACAGGAAGATGTAGTTACTATGAATTCTAAAGCTGAAGTGAACTTTAGAAATTTGATATCCTCATTCTACAATTAGAGATGTGGATGTCCTGAGCTTTTCAATAGCTGAAATGTGCACCAGTAATTAATTCATGGTTAATATGTAACTCCATCTCCCTTTTCTAGCTTCTGGGGCTAAACATTTTCCCATAAATCGAATTGTCTTTCCTGTAAGTGGAAAATTCACACTGCTTAGAACACCTTCTAGGCTTCTAAATGGCCCCAATAAACCCAAGCCTTGTCTCTTCTTGTCATTTCTGAGGGCAGTTTTCTTGTCCAATATTCAAGAAACCACTTTTCCCTAAAACTTAAAGAAGACCTGGACTACAAGCTGCAAAGATAAATAAGAAATATTGATATCTGATTGAGCGACTACAGACTGAATGAGAAAGTAAAACTAATGTTTGTTCATCCCTAATGAAATTGGAAATAGACTGTTGTATGCTTTGCAAATAGCCATGTAGAGGGTCTATGTGTTGTTCATACATTTGGCAAGCAGGATTTTAGACCTGTTCTGGAGGCAGCCAAGGGAAAGCATTATTTGGGAAAGAGTGATGCTGGCAGTGAAGGCCTAAGATCCAGGGCACAGTGAGTCACGTTCTAAAAGCACGTGGCAGTGAACTGGAAAAATGAAATTCTCTTATATAAAAAGCAAGGAGAACATGTATAAAATTGCATTGACAAGCTTATGTGATAGCTTGGAAAGAAGCATATAGTAAGATCTTTGCACAGCATGCCTAGTCAATTTGGGAGGAGATGGGATGTTACAGTGGGCATTTGTCTCCTTCTAAACTGAGCGAAGAACAGCTGACAGCAATATTTGAAACTTTCGATGCCTTAGATGTATGTTCTCAAGGGCAACAGAAAGTCAAAATCTTATACATACTCATCTTTTGTCCATTAATGTATCATGCTCCTTCATGTTTCTTTTCGATCTTTATAGCAGACGGAGAAGGATATGCAAAACAGTGCTGGGTCTCGCTGCACAGTGTTGTTAGCTGTACCTGCAGGTGTTTGTTAGAGTACAACCAAGTAAAGCTCTGGAGAGGAGAAAGAAACACCAGTGTTCTTAATGAATGCTTTTACTTTGGTAAGTTCACACAAAAAACTAAGTGTCAATATGAAGGAAGCCTAACCAGATCTCAAAGGAGGAACATCATGAAAAATAAAGTGTCTTATTACCTCCTGCCTACCCAGTTTTTTAGACTGGTAGAAATTAAAATAGAAGTTATATGAGACAACAGGAAAGCAATCACTCGCTCACTCATTCATTTAATCATCTCTTTACCATCTGTTTGATGAGCTACACCTGAGATCTTATTCTAAAGTAGATCTGATAGGAGTGTAACATGAGTATTAAAAGATTTATGAAATAGTTCATAGTTTTTCATCCTTTGCAGAAAAGACATTCAAAATAATGTCAATACATTCTATATTTTCCTGTTAAGAGCACAGTTCCCTCTACCACTCTAAAAGGAATCTAATGGTTGTTTCATGATGCAGCACTAAAAATGACAAATGGGTTGAAGAGACATTCAATGAGCACCTGTAATGTTGTCTAACTCCTCCTCTTGGCCACTGACAGTTTTAAGGCCCCACCTGCCTCTTCCTTTCTTGCCTGAATTCTAGAAGAATTGATTACAAGGCTCTCCTGTTCCTTGGTTTGTGCCAGTGGGAAGTTCAAATCACTAGGTCCTGCCTGTGCTCAGGAACTCTCATTCTGAACCCAACCACTACACACAATTAATCTCTCACTACCTTGCACTCCTTTGCATGCTCAAGGAGTTTCCACACTGGCTTGGAAACCACTCTTTCCTTCCAGAATTCCAGAATTCTTCATTGTGTGAGTAAGCTTTTTCATACCCTTTGTGTGTGTGTGTGTGTGTGTGTGTGTGTGTGTGTGTGTGTGTGGTGTCAATTATTTCATTATCTGAACCAACTTGTTGGTGATAGCTCGATCCTTCCTCTTCTTTGGGCCACCATATTACCAAATATATGCAGTATCCACAGGGATAAAGCATAACATCATCAAATGTAATATTCACTACAACTTATGAAGTAGTAAAACCAGTGATGAAGAATCAAACTTCATGTGACTAAGTAAATTGTAGAGTTTCTATTCATATTTGGGTGTGACAATGAACTCCACAGTCTTTTTGTGATATGTATGAGATTGCTTTTAGCTTCAAGTATCAGAAAACCAACAGTGTTTCAATAATAAGGAATTGGGTAGTTCACATAAGAAATGGAACTGACATTTTATATGACACAAAGATTCCAATTCATAGGAAGGGAATTTTAAAACATATATCTATTTTTATCAGTAAGAAAATGTTTGTCAGAAATCACCAAACAGACTTCCTAATCCTGGACTGGGATCACACTTATAAGCTCCACCAGATATTAGCAGGAGAATTGACTAATCTACATTGGCAATAATTTACCTTGAGAAAAGGAGGAGTCCTCCACACTGAACATGAGAGTGTGATCATTTGGAAAAAGTGGCGGCCTTGACATCAAGAGGAGAGAGGGATGCCTCAGGTGTATGCAGCAAACTATACTCACCATTCCATCTTTTGCTGCCTTATGCTCTGTGTCCTGCTCATATAAACTCTAATAGGCTAGCATACTGTATATTTAACACATTTTGTTTTCTTCACGTGGTATTCTTTACTAGCCCCTATGGTCCCAAATTAAATAACAACAGCAGCAGAGAGAACCAACCTAAAGATGGCCCAACCCTCTGCTCTGCTATTGGTTACTGTTGAGCTTCGTAGCCTCTGAGATTTTTGGTCACTAAGGGTAGAAGAAATCCTCAATTCCATTTAGGTTCCTCTGATATAAACTATTCAGTTAATTAAAGAATGACAAGCTGAGCTTCATGGCGCACATATGTAATCTCAGAGCCTTGTTGAGGCAGGAGGATTGCAAGTTCAAAGCAAGTCTCAGCAATTTATTGAGACCCTAAGCAACGTGGTGGACCCTGTCTCAAAATAAAAAAGTGAAAATAAGAAGGTGCTGGGAATGTGTGGCTCAGTGGTTTAGTCCCCCTTGGTTAAATTCCTGGTACACAAAACAAAAGAAACTAAGACAAGTTGAATGGGGAAAGTAAGTGGTAGATTCCAGGAATAATTTGTGTTCAGGAATGTGTGGACTCTTTTACAAAAGAAAGTACATGATTACTGTGCTTTACCCCAGTCAGTTTGACCAGGCTAGAACTGGAGTCTTGGCTGAGGCTGTGAGCATGCAGGGGAAAAAAGAAAAAAAAATAGACTTCTTTGGGTATCTCAGGAAGAGACTTATAGTCATCAATAAATACACAGGACAAAGATAACATTTTTTGCCTCCCATCTGTAAAAAAAATTCTACCCTAAATAAATTCCAGCCAGACATGAGCACCTATGTACTGCTTAAGAAATATAACTTCACATTTAATAGACCAGAGCAGCCAGAGAGAGAACAATCAAGTTAAAATTCATGATTCATGCTGGGTGACTTACAAGAAAATGAACAATAGAAGTTAAAAAACTAGGAAATAAAGAAGGACACAGTGGAAGATGTTCAAATGCAACACGTATACATAAACACACTCACCAAATTCCTATTTTGGAGCTAACAAATCAAATATATATTTTAAAGGGAAGATTTTTGCTGTTGAGACTAGACTTCATCACTGGATGGTTTAAGTACAAGAAATATGTCAAAGCATGGAAAAGAAAGAAAGAAAAATCATGAAAGAAAACATGTAATAATAGCTCTTAAAGGGGATTAAAATGAGGAAAAATTAGGAGAGGAGAGAAAGGTATTTAATAAACAATTTCTGGAAGTAAAGTTTCCTGGATTCAGAAAATATTTGAGTATGAAAACACAAAAAGCTGACCAAGATCCAGGTTGATTTAATAAGAAAATATACATAGCCAAGTACATCCTTGTAAAATGTGCAGACTACAAGGATAAAGAAAATAATATATTTCTAGTTCTAAAGAATAAGTTACCAACTTAGGAAAATTAATCACATTGGCGTATGTTTTATTTTTTGACACGAGAAACTAATAGATAATTGGAGATCATTTGATACTCTTGAGAAAAATGACAATGTGCAAAGCATTTTATACTCAGCCATTATGTACTTGATATAAAAGGTTTTAAGTTGATCCCTTAAAAAGAGAAAAGAAAAAATATATAGATAGAGACATACACAGTCTTAGACAATATGCCATGAATATATAGTAAGTAATACACTTAAGGAAAGACCATAAACAGAAAAAAAATTAACCATAGGAGAGATCAAAAGACACAGAATGTGGAAATAGTAGTGAGTAATAGAATTTAATGTATATGAGTTCAATGAACAAGAATAGGAAGACTTGAATCCTAAATAACTTAATGGAAAATCAAGTATAATCATCACTGACTTATCAGCAAAATGTGGGACTTTGCACAATTATGAGGGAGAAAGAGTTTGAGATGCTCTAATGGTCCCATTGGTCTTAAGTCAAAAAAGAGAAGAGAAAGAGAAGTAAATGTGTTCTAAGGGTTTGTCCCACTGAGAGAGAGGATACAAGGAATAAAACTGAAGGATTGTGAGGGGAAGGAAAGATGTGGCTCAGTGGTTTCGTCCCCCTAAAGTCTTGGAATGACCAACAGTAGAGTTACATGGTGTGATTTGTGATAAACTAAATCAATATTCCCCTTTCTCTTTATTTTCTCTGGCTCCAAAATATGCAAAAAAATTATGTAAGTTTGCAAGGGCTGCTATAACAAAGTACCACAGACCAGGCAAAACTTCAACAACAGAAATTTATTTCTTCACAATTCTGTACACCAGAAGTCAAAGACCAAGGCATCATCAGGATGGCTTTTTTTTTTCCTGAGGTCCCTTTCCTTGTGGATGGCCATTATATTCTTGGTGTCATCCTGTGGCCTTTTGTTTGTCAAGTCTACATCCTTAACTCTTTTTTTTTATTCATTTTTTTTAGTTGTAGATTGACACAATACCTTTATTTATTTTTACGTGGTACTGAGGATCGAACTCAGTGACTCACGCTTGCAAGGCTCGTGCTCTACCACTGAGCCAAAACTCCAGCCCCTGTCATCTCCTTTTCTATTTTAGGAAAAAAAGTTGCATTGGATTTAGATCACTCTTATGACCTAATTTTATGATAATTACCCCCTTTAAAAGCCCTATCTCCAAAAATACAGTCACATTCTGAGTTACTAGGGAATAGGACTTCAACATCTGTATTGAGGGACAAAATTTAGCTCAGAGGAATAAATAAATTAAATAAAACTCTTGATGTATTTTTGTGGCTTCTGAATGTCTTGGGTATGTGTTGCTTAGTTCATTATGAAAACCTCTGATTCCTCTGTAAGGTCTTACAGCCTTTGAAATATTGGGAGAACTAGAAGTTCTACAGAAAGGAGAATTAAAAAATCTTTTGAGTATGTAGGGATATACAATTTGCATTTTGTTCTGGTATCTACTTGGAGATCTATATGTTCCTTTATCTATTTAAATCTGAAATCTTAAGAGGTTGTGGGATGCAGTCCTTTTTCCTAGCTCTCCCAGTATCTGTACATGAAATATTCTCCTTTTTCAATTTGGGCACCATGGACGATCTTCTATAGGTACTATCCCCATGGGATAACAAGCAGAAACCAGGAAAAATAATTCACTGGATGCCATAATGGATTTTATAAAATGTTTTGTTGAAACATAATGCAGACACATAAGTGGATTTCCCTTTATGTGTGACTAAACAAGGAAGCTAAAAGAAATACTTTCTCTCGTTCTTTCTATTCTAATAATCAGGTGGTTAAAAGTATAGGTTTTGTTTTCCTTTTTGATTTTTGTTTCATCTAAAACCCTAGTGTAATAGATAAAACTCTAAATTCTGGGGGATTGGGAATTTGAAGTTCAAACTATAAATCATATATTACAGAAGACTTATGTGTAATGATATCAGAGATTTGGTTTCTAACCAGGAGGAGATAAAATTTCAACCAGCAAAGAGGTGAGCAATGTGAATCATGTAACAGTCCTTGATGAGTGGCTGTGGAGAGATTTTGTATCCTGCTTTCTCCCAGGGTTTGAAATTCCATTAATGTCTGCTGAAATTTTATATAAACCTCATTGAAATCTGGGTGGCCTCAGGGCAAAAAGAACTGCCTGACCTGCATGCATATAGCAAGTCCCAAGGAAAAGTCCAATATGGTGACTAAGTGACAGAGCATCAGGGACTGAGGGGTGGGGGGTGTCCCAGCAAATGGGCAATGGGATTACCATGGAGAGTCCTCAGGAGAGGCTGAGAGAAGCAAGATGCAGTGCACGGTCAAGTTTGTGCTGCAACAAAGGCTATGACAAGGACACAAGATGATTTCTAAAATCTGGAAAGATTTTTGTGCCAGAAATATACATTGTTCACTGACATTTGGTTCTTTGCCCTTTGGGCCACTGGGAAAGATTGCACTGTTCCTTTGAAATTAGGTGTGGCAATTAGCTCAGTTTAGAAAATGAAAGGTGACAACGGCTAATATGTGTCACTTGTGGGGAAGTATTTATTGCTGGTGTAGGAATCCTTATCTTTTTCTTTCCCTGTTACGGCAATTGTATAAATATGTTTAATGTCACTATCATAAATGATGAAGGTTTCATCAGCTGAAGGACAAGACCAGCAGCAAGACACCTGGCAACAAGTCATCTATTGACCCCCCTCTGGTATTTTAAGTACTGTGAGTTTGGTCTAGCAGTGCCACCTAATCTGATTGATTTAACCAGCCATCTCTGTGCAGAAAAAAAAAATGTAGCTTTCAGAAAAGAATGTTCTCTCCTGAGGCCAGAACAAAATAGTCCAGGCAAATTAGATCACCTCAATGGACAAGAGAAGAAGAAAGGGAAAGAATGTGAGAGAAAGCATATTTAAAATGACTAGAGACAGAACGCTAAGCCAGACAGAACTCTGCTCATGAATTAGCAGTTTAAATTTCTCAAAATCAGCAGAAATGAAAACTAAAGAACAAAGCTCATTAGGTTACAGGAAAAAAGGTCATCTTCATACATTCTATTTTAAGAATTAATGTGACCATAAAAGTTGCAAGGTATGTACAGAAAATTTTATTGTTTAATGGTAAAATCAAATTAGGTTTTAACTAAGTGTTGATAAATATGTCCTGTGAACTATTAAGATCAAAAGTATATGCACAGTGATAACATTATGTTGACAGCACAATGTCGCTATCTGTCTTTAGGTGATTATTAAAAACAAAGTGACAATCTTTCAACTGAGCTTCTTTATTCATACTCAGTGTAATAGATTCGGAGATTGTTTAAAGCAAAACATATATGGAGAAGTATAACAAAAAGTTGACAAATATGTACATATATATTTGTTTTTTTAAGGAAAATGAATGAATACAGAAGTCTAAATTTTGTATATGACAGTATTGTCTCAATGTGTTGGAAAATGGTGAATAGTACCAGCATATAGATCTATGTATTTTCACATATTTGAATTAAAGCTGAACAACGTGTATGTGCATATTAGCTGTCAAACGTAAAAGGAAGTCAACTTGTTTTCTGAGGTGTGCTATCTTCATTGTCTATTTCAGTTTTACTTGAATTATAATCTATTAACTCTTTATTTCTAATATTTGAATAAATCATTCTAAAAAATTAGGGTCAGATTTTAGAAAGTTTCACAGTAATCTGATATTCATACACAAGATCAGTGAACTCATCTCATTAAACAGGTTATAGACCTGGTTCTGCTTTAATTTCTCTGTGAATAATTTGCAGCTTGAGCTGCTTACTTATATCTATCTAAGAAAGACTTGAAAAAAATTAAAACTGATTCTTCATTACACATAATTTGAGAAGAATTTGTCTATAGTTTTAAAGATAGAAGGTAACCTTACATCAAGACAGTGAACATTTAAAATTTTTATTTTTTGTTATTAAATATTTGTTTAAATGATTCTTTAAACTAAACTGTGACTGATTATCAGAGTAAGTAGCTATACAAAATGTTATCTATTTTCCTTATAAGTAATCTTCATATACTTGAATATGTTATCAGTGGACATACACAGTTACACATGGAAGGTTTAATACTTAATAATCAATATAATAAATATGACAAGCAAATATACCACACTTATGATAAGCAATGATAAATACTTTAAAATCACTATATTATTTAATCCTAAAACCCCAGAAATTGAGTACCATATGATCCTCTTCGTGTATAGGAAGTTGAAGTACAGAAGGCTTGTTACCCAAGGTCAACTCTCCAGAAGGTGGTATTTCAGAGACTAGAGACTGGCTCAATCATATATGGGTTCTTTATCACCTAACAGTGCTTCTTTAACATGAAGAGTTTGCTAATTGATTTCTGGTCCAGTAAATCTGAAAACATCTTAAGAATTAACATTTTTAGCAAGTGCCCAGTGACATGGCTCCCCAGCCACCAACTCACACAACCATCCCACTAATCTCCACTGAGAAGTGGTCAAGTGCTAGAGTGGCTTAGCAGGCTGGAGAGCAAGCCTTGGCTGCAGGAAGCCATGTTAGTGTGGGCCTGAGGCAAGGTGAGTCAGTGCCAAAGCAAACCAGGGCATGCCAACCTGTCACCTCTTAGTGCTTCAGCCGGGGCCAGTGCAGATGTGTACTCCACATAGTACCAGAACTCAGGATTTACAATCTGCTGACCTCAATCTCCAACTTCCCTGCTAGCAAAAGGAAAACAGAATTGGGGCCGACCTGAATGGACTTGCAGAGCTAACATACAGTATTAGTATGTTTTCAACTGACTAGCATAAATTTGGATTAATAGCATTGACCCAAGAGCTCACAAACCTCTAGAATAGCACACTCAGGGGTAACCTTTCACCATGGCATTGTTACTGTCTCTTCACACATGAGTAAATCCTACTTCTACACTCACTCATCCTCTGCTATGAATTTCATTCTTCAAATTCATGAGACAAGAACCTAGAAAGAAGAAATCAAAGATAATCTGCTGAAGTCTGCTGAAACCCTGGAGAACATAGCCCATCATTAAGAATTGTAACACATTTCTTGCCTGCAGAGGCCTACAGCTTATACAGACCTCACTTGCCAGCATGAGCAGAGAAATTCCTGTTTCACCAGGATTTGCTTGGTGTAGTGCACTATGCAGTGTGGGAAGACTTCTAATATTCATTAGAAAGAATTACAGAGTCCTATTGAAGGAATACACTAAGCTGTAAGGGTACATTTCTCTTCTTACCCTATGTTATCCACATCGAAGGATAGTGAAACCATCTCAGGATACTTGGAATAAAAAGCACAAAGCTGAACTTCCTGTGAGAGATCTATTCTGTCCAAGCACAATCTCTCCGAGAAGAACAGAATAGAATGCCTTATAGGCTTGAGCAAAGCATGGGGTTCTGAGATTGATAAATATTCAGAAGTACAAGCATGTTGATATTTCTGTAGAATCTTCATTAATGGCTACGTGTTACCATGGCTATAGAAAATAGTCGTCTTCTAAATTTATGGTAATATTTTATTCTCAACACAAAACCTGATATACAAATATATTTCTGCCAAATTCAATTATGATCTTCATCTCACTGTCCCCAATTTGTGCAAATGTAGTTAGTAAATGAGTCTAAGGGAGTAATAGGAAAATTGTAACATTGTGTCTATTTAAAAGTCTAATCTATTTGTTCCTCATGTACTTTTAGTAGATATTTAATGAATATTTGTTGAAACTAAAATGTAGAGTTTTTTTAAACAAAGTAGTGTTCTGAGAATTCAATAGCAGAAGTTAAAAAAAAAGGATCCATGGACATCCCTAGTTGATGATGGGAAATGAAGGTTCTTCTAAAAATTATTATTCATATGTAGTGAGTAAATCGTGAAAGAATAATTTTTTCATTAATTACCAACATAATTATCAATGTGCTTTTTCAAAATAATGTATCCAGGTGTATGCAAATGTGTGTATTTATTTATATGCACACACATGTATGCTTATGTGTTTAAAATATATATATGTACATGCAAGTGTAGGTAGATACATAGATAGATAGGCCAATTTACCTTTATTTTCCAGGATATGCTATTGTTAATCTTGAAATTAGATACTGAGAATTATGATTTAATATGTTCATTACTGAATAATTAAATACTGCTTGAATTATTAAAAATATCACACAAATTTTGTGTACCATGAATAAATGACTGGTACCACAGATCTATTCTAGTATTTCTTACAGGTTTAACCATGCAAAACCTCATGAAAAGCCCATTGCTTACTTCTAGAAATACAAGACCAATGTTCAAAGGTGACAAATAAGTTAACTCACAAATTATGTAGCTACATGTTTTTGCCCTAGAACTAATCATCTTTTCTGCAAAGTGTAATTTTGCAATTATTTTCTTATTTAGTTCTTTGTAACTAATTAAATGTTTTAATGCTTCTTCCCTGGGGATTAATGTGGAACAGATATACAGTGAAAAATATTACCCTAAGGCAAACAGTGATAGATTCATGGATATTTGGTTAATACTACAATTTTACCCATTGTGAGCAGGTAAAAAGCAAAACTATAATGCATAGAATCATCAATAAGTGTCTACAGGAAACAGGCTCTACTATTTGTTTAAATTATGCCACTTCACCAAAGAATTAACAAGAATAAAACATTGAAATTTACTGTAAAAATCATGTTTGTTTGTTTCTTTGTTTTTCTTGTTGTTTCTTTTCTAGAACTTAAGCTCTATCTAGGGCTCTACTATAGCAAAATGTTTGTCTGCTTAGAACAGTCTAAAACAGCACCAAGCATGTGGAAACTGCTCATGTCTTAACTGAGTCAGTTAATTTACTTTGGATGCATCTTCTATGAGAACCCATGCCATTGATCCAATGCATACAAGATCCGATCTACTATGGAGAAATTAGCATGAAATTTTTTAGTCCAGTGCTTCTGCAACTTTAATAGAGATTTGTAAATCACTTGGTGACTTTATTTCAATGAAGATTCTGACTCAGTAGGCCTACAGACAAGTCCAGAGATCCATTTCTAAAAATCTCAGGTGATGTCAACATTAGTGAAATCTGAGTTGTAATTTTGATGATGATGATTTGGTCACTTCTACTTGAAATTGGCCTTCATACATTTTGATAAAGTAACATGGAAACTAATTACTTTATTGTAAAGATAACCAATAAATTCCATTTGGGGGATATTACTGTAAGATTCAATGCAATAATTGTTCATAGCTCTCTTATAAGTTGGTTGAATGTAGTTTTGCGTGCTTATAAAGCAATAGAAATTGTGTGTTTTCCTTCTCACAAAGAGATCTAACTCTGAACTGGAAAATAGAATGTTAGTTCTCTTAATTACCTGTCCCTCCTGAAACATGTGAATCACTTCAGGCGAGTTGAGTGAAAGAATCTCTCTGTTTTAAATAAATATGTTTGGTTTACACTTTAGGCCCTCCCGCAGTCTTCTTTCTCCCAAACTAAAAAGTTTGTTATGTGCGTCTTCTTCTTATTCTTTTCTTCTTTATCTCTTGTAATAACACTTCCCTATTCAGTAAGTTTTCAGAGAGTATAGAAGTTGGCAGTGTCAGCCAAAATTTCTTTCCTGTAAGTATAGAGAAAGTAAAATGTTTTGTTTTGGCAGAGCCACAGCCCATTTCAAACTTATGGGACAGACAAGAGCTATAAAATATACTTGTCTGGAATAAAGTAATAATTCTTGGGATATAATCCTCCAAAGAAACAAGCCTCTGAGTTGGCTCTGGGAAGTGTTTGATCATCCTAAAAACAGGATGCAAAAACACTGTAACATCCTGCTTCTTTTAAAGTCTGGGTGACTTAACAATACAGAGTTTATTGAACAATACGTGAGATAATCCTCTCACTGCCTATAGCTCAAGGTTAAGTTCATACTGGTGATTAAAATGATATTTGTTGAAGTTACTTGAATGGCAGGTATAAATGCTGCCACTTCACCAAACTGGTTGATCTGGTGACTTTGTGAATCTTGATCCTCACTTTTGCTTTGAAAGAATCACTTGTGTGGAAAGACAAACACATTACTTCCTTAGCCCAATTGACCTGGAAACTAACATGGTTACTTTGAGACAGACCTATCAGGAATTCTCACAGAATTGGGTAAGTTCCATTCACCTTTAGGCAAACCATCTTCTGATTCTCATAGCCCAAGTCTTAGTAATAGAACTGCAATTGGCACTCTTAATTGCAGTCATATTATCCAAAATATAAATCAATGAGAACTTAATCAAGATACAGTGATTTTTATTTTTAAATTTGCTGTTTACTTCTTGTGTGTAGGCCTCTATTTTATAACATGTTCTCATTCTTTCCTGGTGCTCCTGGATGCCTTTATGTACTGGACAATCTGGGAACAGAACTGACTCTGGAATAAAGAGAAACATAGTTTTTGACTACTTCTACTTTTCCAACATAAAACACATGCTAGGAAGAATGACATTTAAAGGGTGACCTCACAGGGGAAAGACAAATATTTCAAACAAACTTGAATTATAATGTGTTACAATGTTATTTAAAAATATAATTCATTATAGCAACTACTAAATAGACCTTGGTTATCCAGTATTATCACAGGTCATCATATGATTGAATGAATTTTACAGGGTAGTTATAAATATGCATCTATTATCAGAGTAAATATTTGACCCTAATGTCATTTGTTCATTACATGCTTTGTTAATAATAAATGTATTCAATTCTCCTAAGGAAAAGCAAAAGATACTGCTGTTGATGAAAACAAGTTAAGGATTAGTATTTATACTATCATCTGACTTTTGAAGATTAAAAAAAAGAAAATATTTTGTTTACTCTTGTTTATCTATCTTAATATGCATGCATTCTGCATAGTGTATTGATTGAGATGGGATAGGTTGATCTGTTGTGATAAAATATCTTCCTGTCTGATTTAAGTAGCAGGAATGTATGTGGGTATGGAAGATTCCAGTGGGCAGCTCTCCTCCCAGTGATTCAGTGTTCCTGATGGCTTCCATTCTCTTCTCTGCTACTTAAACAGAAGTTTAATTGGTTGCTCCCTCCAAGAGAAAAGGAACTACTGAAGAATTATGCTGAGCTTTGCGATGTCATTGGTTGGAAGAGACACATCTCTTCTATTCAGATTTTATGGAAATTTGAAGTCATTTGTAATTTCTTAACTGCAAAAAGGCTGAGAAGTAAAGGAGAAGTCATGGAGTATTTGATAACTCTATGTTTTCATGGTAAAAAAGGATTAAAAGAAACATACCTTATTGTTAACACTAGATCATTTTGATGAGTGGAAAATAATTGAAAGGGCTATTCACTTTTGTTCTACTCTAAATTATTTGACTTTGCAATAATATTACATTTTATTTATAATTGAACTATATTTTAAATCTTACAGATCCTTATAATCACCCTGAGGAGCTGGCTCAACTTTTTTAAAAATATTTTTTTAGACATTGGTGAACCTTTATTTTATTCCTTTATTATATGTGGTGATGAGAATCGAACCCAGTGCCTCATACATGCTCTACCAGTGAGCCACAACCCCAGACTCTCTCTATTTTAACTTTTAGAGAAAAGCTATGACTATATTAGCATCTTGTATGATATTTAGACTAGTTTTCATTGAGAACTGTTCCTTAATACTCTGTCCTAGTTAAGATTTTTTTGATTGTTATCAATTCTCTTTGTATACATGAAAGCTTTTGAACTTTATTTTTGTAGTTAATGATTTTTAAATCAATATATTATTTACTCATAAGTCCTTAATAAAGTTATCAGAAGGTGGGCTTGTCTAGTAAGTCCTCCCGGAGTCCCAATGGGATTACATCAAAGAGAGATTAAAACTCCCAGGGAGAATTCTTCCAATGCTACGAATTTCAGAAACATTTTATATGTAATGTGATTGAAAACATCAGAATCTAAAATTATGTATGGTAGATAAAATCCTAAAAAATAACATGCAGTCAGTACTCACAGAAGGAAAGAGAAAGCAGTTTAGTGAGTTTCCTTTGAATAGTGACTTTGAGAAATTCCAATTATTTTCTTTGATTAGCTGATTAGAAGTATCTGATTTTTATCTGGGATTTTATGTTTACCTGGATTACTTTGAAGGTGTACAATTTGCTATTATTTTAGACTAATATTATGAATTCTTTACATATGAATAGTATCATATGAATATAATTCTTAACAAATGCTACATAACTGTAGATTTTTTAGGTATGATATTATATAAAATGAATGCCACTCCAAAGCTTTAAAAAGTACATATAAAGTCAGGCAAAATAGGCTAAAGGTAAAGATTTATGGAGGAAATCTGAGAACTCAGTATTCTTCAAAGATTATTAATATGAACAAAGAAGTATTAAGCTGAAGTAACCATAGGAAGAAATATAGGATTTGTTCAAAAGAAAGTCAAGGCTTAAAATTGCACGCAAAGCTTCAGCTGAAGTCAGCATTTAAAATAATAGTGTGCGTTAAAGTCTGATTTTTTTTCCCCATGAACACAAAGGATAATACTATTAGAGACAAATACCCTTGTGAGGACTATATTAGTTATAGAAAACAGTCTCCATTGTGACTAAAAATTAAAAAGGGGACTTTATTAAAAGGTATTTTACAATTTCTAGATTCTTTTAAAAGAGTCCAAGAATAAGGAATGCATACTACACAGCCAAAACCTAGAGAGCTTAAACACAAGGGGAAAATAACCCACAAACTATGGATTATTCTATAGTGGTGTTACTTAAGGTGTGGACTGTGGTCCAGGTACTGATCTGCATGCTGTCCCTGGTTTGGGAAAAGGAAAAATGCTTTCACTAAACTGCAAAACAAATCTGTCGTTAGGCACAACATTTAGTTTGGAAGAAATTATTTTTATAGATTTGTTAATATAGGAAGTAGTGTGTTAATGTACATTTGATTGCAAGCTTTTGTTTTTGTCTGATCTGGACATGTTAAGAAGCACTTTTTCAAGCATATGCTATTGCTTTTGCCGCCTACCACATGATGGCTATGATTCTGCAAAGTACGAAAAAAAAAATTGTACCACAGAAGACCTAAATGACTCCATCAACTTATTTCCCAGAGATTTAATCCCCTTTTAAGCTACAGAGGCTCCCTCATTTTCATGGTCTTCTAAGAAGGTTCCTCCTCTTTGGAGAAATGGATATGCTCTCAGCCCCCAATCTTCAAGGAACACTGGGAAGTTTAGTTTTTAAATTCATCATACATAATAACATAAAAACTAGTCAGAATAATATTAGAAATGGGTGTGGCCCTAATGCATACCACCTATCACAGCAGCCAATTCAACACAGAGAAATATTTGAAAAAGAAAAGAGATATCAATCAACAGTGTTTTTGCTGACTTCTCAGACATGAAGAAAAGAACAGATGTGGAAAGGACTATCAAAGGATAGATGATGGTCAAATAAATGTGCATATGGACTTATTTTATGGAAAGAGCAGAAGGTATTATTTTTCTTAGATTCTTTTAGGAACATATTTGTTGTATATTTTATATTTTTTGTTTTCTTGATTTAAATATAAATTATCAATAGTTATTCCTATGGAATTTAAATTTTGTTTAAAGTGACTTTTGAGTCCAGTTAATTGGACCACCTCATTACAATATTTTAAAATAGATTATGATATTGTTCATTTACTTATATATTAAAACAAATAATGAAGCATTATTATGTAAACTTCTGAGATATGTCTTGATTAACAGTATGATGTATAATTAAGACATTTCCTTTTTTGTAAATAGGTGATTATTAAAAATTAATCAGCTTATTTCAATGGACTAGTCATGTATTTCAAAAGTCATTAGATGCTTAGTAGGGCATCTTACATGTATGACTGAATATCATTTTAAAACTTGGGATCAGGGCTGGGGTTGTGGCTCATTGGTAAGAGCGCTCCCCTAGCATGCATGGGGCACAGAGTTTGATCCTCAGCACCACATAAATGTAAAATAAAGATATTGTGTCCACCTAAAACTAAAAAAATTAAAATTAAAATAAATTTAAAAAATTGGGATCAAATTAAGCAGTTTTATTGCACTTACGAAATTCAAAATTAAGTTGTTACTCATGTATATTATACATTAGTATTGGACCCTACTTTTATATACAACTTGATAGTAAAAAAAAGTAATAAAAATAAAGTGTGGTTTTTAAATTAAATATCTGTAAATAATGGAAAAATCATCATCTAAACATTGCTTAATAACCTTTTATAACTCATGAATTGTTTTGTGGCTATGATGAAAGCATGGGTGCTATTCCTAGAAACTTGCACATACATGTAATCTCGTACAAGTACTCTAAAGGTCATGGAAACTTCAAAGGCTATTTTGAGAACATAAATTAAAAACTTGTGAACCAGAGGAGAATAGAAATTGCCAATTTTTCCACAATGTTGGATTTAACACAAAATTAAATATTTCTCATGAGACTTCAAATTAGTGCTGAAATTGGAGATTGATTCATGACTTTTACAAGCAATATGATCTGAATCAAGATCCTCACTTATAATTTGGAGATGACAATAATTACCTCACATGATCACTGTAAATATTTCTTCACACAATGCCTGTCACAAAAATGTTTAATAAGAATTCATTTACTCATCTATATATGTATTAATCTTTTGATATCAATACAGTTCCTCATAATTTCTTGATCACTTTGTGAAATTGCAATTATGTCCAACAAATATTCAACGTTTCATTTACATAAGGAGTTATGTTAAATGAATGTATAGATGACTAAGACAGGATCTTGCCTCAGGATAATTCATAGTTCAGCAACATATAAAGAGAAGAATTCAACATTTTGTAGTAAGTTATGTCAGAAATGGGAAAAAGGACATATGGAACCCCAGAAAAGGAGCTGTGTAACTCATATTGTGGTTTCATGGGAAGATCCATGATGGAGATAATACTTAATGTGCTAATAATATTATTAATAGTAAACATTCTGACTTCTTACATGTGAATAATTCTGATATGTGTTAGCTAATTGAACCCTCAAAAATCTCTATGAAATATATACCTAGTTATCTATTTTTAAAATAACCATTTTACAGACATAGTCAGTAGTCTAAAAAAGATGAACAGAATTTCCAATGATATATAATAAATCAGTGGCAGTTAGAATATGCTTAAATCTCAGGCCCATGTTGTTTAAAAAGCAGTTGAAGAAAATTTTGAATAGCATTTCAGGAAGGAGAAGTGACCACAAAATATATTGTATATATGTAATATTGTATAAGGAAACTGTAGAGACTGAAATAACAATGATAGTAATAATTATAAATTTAATAATTATATTTTTCAAAACACATTTAAGATACAATGAAGTATAACATAAGGATCAGTTGTAAGAAAAAAGAGGATCATCACAATTAAATTGCAAGTGTTTAGTTTGTAGATTCTAGATCAATGGGCACAGAAACTGGCTTAGATGTGGGAAAATAAGATACATCCAGTATTGGATAAGATCAGCTATTCAGGAATCAGTTGGAGATATCTCCATCGTTATCTTAAAAACATACTCAAAATTAGAGACAAACTATGGTTAATATTAAAGATAGCAATAAAGTCTTAGAGTATATATAAATATTAGAGTATTGCAAAAGAAAAATAAGGTTGAAGTATATTTAGCTTTATTTCTTATGTTTCAGTAATGGGTTATATTTATGCATAATAGTGGGGTTCATTTTGACATATCCATATATCCATGGAATATAAATGACATATTCTTACATGCACAGAATATAATCTGCTCCTTTACAGTTCCCAATACTTTCACTTTTCCTTTAATTCTCCCTCCTCTTGCTCCCTTTCCTCTCTCTACTGGTCTTTCTTTTGTCTATTTATTTGTTTTTTAGTTTGTGCCTTATGATATATATATATATAATGGTGGAATTCACTGTTATATTTACATATGTACATAGTATAATTGGGTCTATTTCATTCTGCAGTCCCTCCTATTTCTTCTCATTCCCTCTCAATTCCATTTCTCGATTCCACTGCTCTCCTTTGTATTTTCATGGGATTCCTCTCTGCTTTTCTTTATTTTCTTGCTTCTTTCTAGCTTTAGCATATGAGGGAAAACGTTTGACCCTTGATATAATGTTCTCTAGCTCCACCAATTTATAAGAAAATTCCATTATTTTATTCTTCTTTATGACTGTGTAAAACCCCATTTCTTTACATACCATATTTTCACATACCATATTTTCTCTATGTACTAGAGAAAATATGGTATGTGAAAATTGCATTTGTATGTTGACAGGAACCTGGGCTGTGTTCATAACTTGGCTATTGTGATTTGCATTGCTATACACATTGATGTGCTTGTATCACGGTAGTATGCTGATTTCATGAACTATATTAACTTTGACCAAAATATGTCAATATTCCAAAACTTACAAATATAGTTTTTTATTCATTTTTTTTTAAGGAGAGAGAGAGAGAGAGAGAACTTTTTTTTTTTTTT
>NW_025999842.1:14069156-14101229 GCF_001458135.2 Marmota marmota marmota | reverse complement strand
GCCGCGGGGCGATTTGCTGAATAAGCAGTTACCCTCCGTGCGACAAACCTCTCGCGTTTGAGTCCCCGTAGCCGATCCTCGTGCGATGGAAATCCTTCCTCCAGGTTCCGGAGCACCCCACTATTGCTGGAAATTCCTAACAAGATATCCTTTAGCCGTCCTGACTTGTCATACTCCCACACAGTGAAGCAGCACACGGGGGTAATGCACTCCCCTCGCCGCCATCTTCGAGAGAGAACTTTTTAATATTTATTTTTTAGTTATCGGAGGACACAACATCTTTGTATGTGGTGCTGAGGATTGAACCTGGGCCGCAAGCATGCCAGGCGAGCATGCTACAGCTTGAGCCACACCCCCAGCCCCTCATTGTTGATTAATTAATAATTCTTAAATATTTCTTGCTTATCAAAAATTTGTGTTAAAATAGTTTTCAATGCTAAAGAATATTAAATAAATCTTTGGTTAAAAGTTAAAACGTTTGCACAATGAGACAATAATAGTCAATGGAAGAACTTTCAATAAATTAGTTTGTTAATTATTATATTAGCATAAGCACCAATTAAACAAAACAAATTTTAAAATCTTCTAACTTTGTAGGGGGAAGTTAAAATAGATCTGAGAAGGAATGATTGATCTACTTTTATTTTGATCTGTTATTCCCAAATTTCTCCAAATGACCCCACTCATACTATTTTTAAAAATAAATTCTTTACATCATTTTATAATTTTTAACTTATTTTTATGAATATATGGAAAAATATCTGGAGACTCAAGAAAATTTGGTCTGTTTTCTAAAAATGTAGTCCTGAGAAAAATGCTCAATTTATAAGTCAGTTTATTTAATATGCCTGTATCTTTCATATTGATGATTTAAAGCAAAAAGAGACAATATGAATACTCATTTTGATTTCCCCATTGCATTAACTTTCAAATACTTTCAAAATTATGGTGCTCAACATAATTAAAACACATGCAAGTTATAAAAAGTGACTTGATTTCTGTAATTACATTTTATTCAGACTTATCATTTCAGATATATAAGTAGGTCCCTAGATTTAAAAAACGTAAAAAAAAAAAAAAAAAAAAAACTTGCTTTACTGTTATGTGTACAGATGTAGTTATTAATCTTGCATGGGATTCATACGTAACTTTAACAGATACAGAGAAGGCAATGAGGGCATGGCATGACCTCCTGTGTTCAAGACTTCAGAAAGTCAAGG
This sequence comes from Marmota marmota marmota, assembly GCF_001458135.2. Classification (NCBI taxonomy): domain Eukaryota; kingdom Metazoa; phylum Chordata; class Mammalia; order Rodentia; family Sciuridae; genus Marmota; species Marmota marmota. The sequence continues at coordinate 14,100,009 of NW_025999842.1, read as the reverse complement.
CAAGAAAAAATTTATGTCGAAAGCATCAAAAGTATCAAGGAAGAAGGGCTGGGGATGTGTCTAAGTGCTTAAACCCCTCTAGATCCAATCCCGGGTACCAAAAAAGACAAAAAGAAAAGAAAAACCATCAAGACAGAAAATCTGTGTCATCAACGTTCTCTTTTCTTTTTGATTTTTAATTGTAAAGCAAAATTTTCACCTAAATAAGTAGTTTAAACATACATAATTTTAAATGCATAATTTACATGTTTCAATTGTGTGAATATTTTTATCACACTCAAAATATTTATCTTCTAACTAAGTTTTTTTTCCTATAGTTTTCATTGTTTGAAAACAGGGAATGGAAAAAAGAATGATTATTCCATTAGTGCATAAGAGAAGCAAATCTAAAACCAGGTTAGAGAAATATTAAGCAAAGGCCAAGTGCAGCTATTCATGAGGTTATTAAGAAGAATAAATAAAAAATGAATATCTCAACAGCAGGAATAAGCCACTCTTATGAGAGATTAATATTTCAAATATGAGGTTGGCTGCAGAGGTACCGTGGTAAGTACAATGCTATGTGCCCAGAAAACCCCAATTGCTAACTTATTGAAAACATGTTGAGTATACATTTAAAATAGAAATAAAATCAGCAGTGTGGTCACAGGCATTATTAAATATTCTAACTTGGAAGCACTTTTAACAATGAAATAAATTATTTTCTTGAGTCTTAATATAGCCAAAAGCTGCTTATATGTTTTATTTTATTTTTTTTTTAAAGAGAGAGTGAGAGAGGAGAGAGAGAGAGAGAATTTTAATATTTATTTTTTAGTTATCGGCGGATACAACATCTTTGGGTTTTTTTTTTTTTTTGTATGTGGTGCTGAGGATGGAACCCGGGCCGCACGCATGCCAGGCTAGCGCGCTACCACTTGAGCCACATCCCCAGCCCTGCTTATATGTTTTAATTATAAGCAAATAATATATGGAAGTAACTTATCTGCAGCTTTAATTTTTGGCAATTCAACATTTTTACCACATTACAGCAAGTTGTGGTAGGTCAAATAAATGGCAAATATTGGGGGATAATTTGACTTTTGAAACAAAAAATGATGCATTAGGCTCGGAGCCATTTCTTCTTTAACCATTTTTTTTCTTTAAAAAAATCTTTCTGCTAACAATGTCTGCACTGAGGGTCATGATCAGTGGAAGAGAATTATAAGAGGAAGGATTGGCAAGTCAACTAGTGTGAAATCTCACTGAGGATGTTGGGGAAAAAAATTCAGATTCAAAGGTGAGTTGTTTATTCCCAATGTAGGATTTTCTATTTAATTATTTTACTACTTAATAGAGTAGTGATTTATATAAAAAGGAGGAGTCAGAATATGTGTTATGTGTGACTGAAAAGATAGCTATAGTGTAATGTAATTTAATAAAGCTTTGCCATCTAGTGAGAAAGCAAACATTTTGATAGTTATTATATTCTACTTGTCTTGACTATCTGCTTGGAAAATAAGGTGTGAAAATCTTTAAAGTCTCTTAATCATAGATAAAAAATAATACCTATTATTAGTAAACTTCAGTTTTTGTATTTAATATAGATCCTATAAATATACAAGTAACAAATAATGATTTTAATACAAATATTGATAATTTCTTATTGTATATGTGTCTATTGGTATTCAGATCAAATTAGCATTATAGAAACACTTCTATCCCCTTCCCTAAAAAGAAAGGAATAGAAAAAGGGTAATCACATACCATTATGGATTTGTGTAGACATGCAGAGACAAATTTAGTGAGTCAGGCTAACAAAGGATAAAGTTATATTGCAGGAAGGTTAGTAAGCCATTTGGTAGTTAGTACAGACTTACGTGTTTTATCGTTTCCTTGAGCAATCAAAATATTTTGTTTCATCTCCTAACCATATTTCTATGCAATAAATAGGATATCTTTGGGGTAGAAGTCTTTTGTTCTTTGTAATTGCACATAAATCACTCTGGTGAAATTCACTGATTTATAATTAGAACATTGTTCTTTGGAACTTGAACTTTGGTAATTATATCTAGAGATGAACAGATTTCCAACAATCAATGTGGCATGCAACCCACAAAATAAATGTGGAAGGACATTCTTCAGCATCCATTATAGTGCCATTGCTAGGATGCATTGTTAGATTTCACTAAAACCATATACTTTTTTAAAAGTAGTAAAAAGAACTTAGGTTTAACCGAATCTAGCAAATGTTACAAATATATTGGGGGTAATATTTCTCTCTATATTGTCAGCTACCTCAATACTCTTTTAATTTCAAGATTTTAGGCTGTTTTTTCTAGATATATTTTCCTCTCCTAATTTGTCCATTGCAAAATAGTAGGAGAGTCCTTGCAGTGGAAATGAAATATCTGCCTCTTTGTCTTCAAGGGTAGTTAATTAGCAGAAGAGAAAATGAGTTGAAATAAAGTTTGTGGGGTTATTCTGGGTTTGAGTCCTACTACTGGCTAACCCAGGGATAAAGTAGTCTGACATCATTATAATTTTCAAAGCAGAACATAGCAATTGATTTTCATTATCTGGTATAGCATCTACTTTAGTGCATGCTTCTTAGATTTTAGAGGACAAAGACTTTTATGAGAAAACCCTAACTAAAAAGAAAAAAAAATCACAAACACTAATTAAAAGATATAGAATCTGAATGACTTCAAGTCTCAAAGAGAAATATAAGTATTATTTAACAATTGAATCTTTGATCAGAGATCTGTTCTAACATAATATCGTGATTTAAATCCTAGCATTTTATATGCAAATATAGAGTGCTATTACCCACTAACCTAAATTAGAATATTTAAAGCCTATTAATATGCTCCTCACCTACTTTGTTCTTTTCTTTTTCGTGAGATTAATTTTGTTTGCCTATTCTTCAAACATATCATGATTGTAAGATGAAAGAACTATATTTAGTCCTTCAGTTCAAAAAAGTAATTACTGATTAAACTACTATTTATTGAATGACTCCTTAGACTGTGTTCACTCTGTAGGAAAAAAGAAAGTAATATAGGATGTAGCCATTAGCGTAGAGGAAATTATGAAAAGGATGAATTTTACAAAATCACTCCCTTATATTGACTATTCATTTTCTTTTCTTTTCACATTTTTAATTGGTGTGTTATATAGTTGTGGATATTGATGACATTTGTTGTTACATATTTGTACATATGTATAATATAATAATATATTTGGGCAATATCATTCCTCAAGGCTTCCACCCTCCTTCCCTGCCTCCTGCCAAGTGGTCCCTTTCCTTTACTGATCTCCCTTTGATTTTTAGGAGATCCATTCCCAACTTTCTTTTCCTTTTTTCTCTCTAGCTCTGCATGTGAGAGAAAACATATGACTATTAATCTTCTGAGTCTGACTTATTTTGCTTAACATGATGGCCTCTAGTCCCATCCATTTTCCTGCAGATGTCATAATTTCATTGTTTTTTTATTGCAAATCAAACTCAATTCTGTTATATACTGCATTTTCTGTATGTATACAGTTATTCATTCATGGATACCAAGGCTGGTTCCATAATTTGGCTATTGTGGATTGTGCTGCTATAAACATTGGTATGCATGTATCACTGTAGTAAGATGACTTTAATTTTTTTCAGAATAAATACTGAAAAGTGGTATAATTAGGTTATATGGTGGTTCCATGCCTAGTCTTTTGAGGAACCTCCATATTGATTTCTATAGTGATTGTAGTAATTTGCAGTCCCATCCACAGTGTAAAAATGTCCCTTTTCTCCACATCTTCTCCAGCATTTATTATTTGAATTCTTGATGACTGCCATTTTGACTAGTTTGAAAGAAATTTCTGTGCAGTTTTGATTTGCATTTCCTTAATTGCTAATGATGTTGAACATTTTGTTGGCCATTTGCATCTCTTATTTTGAGAAGTGTCTGGTTTTTTGTTTGTTTGGTTTGTTTGTTTTTTGGTATCAGGCATTGTGAACTCATGGATGCTTAACACTGAGCCACATCCCCAGCCCTTTTTTAAAATACGTTATTATGAAGCAGAATCTTACTAATTTGCTCAGGATCTTGCCTAGCTTTAAACCTGTGATCCTCCTGCTTGAGCCTCCCAAGCTACTGGGATTATAGATCTGCATCACTGCATCTTGCAAGAAGTGTCTGTTTAATTTATTTGCCTATTTATTAATTGGGTTGATTGATTTTGGGGGGATGGTGTACCAGGGATTGAACTCAGGGACAATTAGCCACTGAGCCACATCCTCATCCCTATTTTGTATTTTACTTAGAGACAGGATCTCACTGAGTTGCTTAGCACCTCACTTTTACTGAGGCTGACTTTGAACTCATGATCCTCCTACCTGAGCCTCCCAAACCACTAGGATTACAGGCAAGTGCCACTGAGCCCAGATGGGTTAATTTTTATTTGATGTAAAGTTTTTTGAGCTACGTCTACATTCTATATTAATCCTCTATCAGAAGAGTAGCTGGCAAAGATTTTTTTCCCACTCTGTAGATTCTCTCTTCACATTCCTTATTGTTTTCTTTGCTCTGTAGAAGCATTTTAATTTTGTGCTGTCCAATTTATGAAATTGTGGCATTATTTTTCTGAGCTTTAGGCATCCTATTAAGAAAGTTGTTGCTTGTGCCTAAAATTGTGAGTTTTGATGCTAATTTTCTTTTAGAAGTTGCATAGTTTGTGGTCTAACTCTGAGGTGTTTATTTATTTTAGTTGATTTTTGTGCAGGGTGAGAGATAAGGGTCTGATATACGGATAACCAGTTTTCCCAGCACCATTTGTTAGAAAGACAATGTCTTCTCTAATGTATGCTTTTGGTACATTTGTCCAGAATCAGATGACAGTATCTGTGTGGGTTTATCTCTGTCTTCTATTCTGTACCATTGATCTATGTGTCTATTTTTATGCCAGAATCATGTAGTTTTTGTTACTGTAGCTCCCAAATTAATTTTAAGATTTTTTTTAGTTCTGTGAAGAATGTCATTGCTATTTTGGTATTTTGGTGGGTATTGCATTGACTCTATATATTACTTTTGGTATTAAGGTCATTTTAACAGTATTAATTCTGCCTATCCACGAACATGGGCAGTCTTTCCATCTTCTGAAATCTTCTTCAATTTCGTTCTCAATGTTCAATAGTTTGCATTGTAGAGGTCTTTCACCTCCTGTGTTACATTTATTCCTAGGTTTTTTTTTTTGGGGGGGGGGGCTGGGGCTACTGTGAATAAAATGGTTTTATTTATTTCTTTCTCAGAAGATTTATTGTTGGTATTAGGAAAGCTATTGACCTTTGCATGTTGATTTTTAATTTGTTTTTTTTTTGCCACATTTATTAGCTTCAGAAGTCTTAGGTTGAATTTTTTGAATCTTCTAAGTATAGGATCATGTCATCTGCAAATAGTGATAATTTGACTTCTTTCTTTCCTATTTGTATTTCCTTTATTTTTTTCTCTTCCCTAATAATTCAGCTAGAATTTCTAGCATTGTATTAAAGAGGAGTGATGAAAGTGGGCATCCTTGTTTTATCCCAGATTTTAAATGAAATGCTTTCTGATTTTCCCCATTTACTATGAGGTTGACTTTGAATTTTTAATATATAGCACTTATGATGGTGAGGTAGGTTCCTTTAATCCCTAGTTTCTTGGTACTTTTATTATGAATGTGAGCTTAATTTGTTGAAGGCCTTCTATGCATCTATTAAGCTTACTAAGTGATTTTTGTCATTAATTCTGTTAATATGATTAATTACATTTATTGATTTGTATATATTAAACCATCCTTACATCTCTGGAATAAAACCAATTTGCTTGTATTGTACAATCATCTTAATATGTTACTGAACACAATTTGTTAATATTTATTAAGAATTTTTACATCTAAGATCATGAAGGAATTTGGTATTAGTGAGATAGTTCCTTGATAGAATGAATTTGGTAGATTTTATCTCTTTTTATTTCATGGAATAAAATGAGGAATATTGGTATTAGTTAATCTTTAAAAGTTTGGTAGAATCTCGGCATTTCTTTGTTGGAAGTCTTTTTATTACTGCTTATATACCACTACAAATTATTGATCTGTTTAGGTTTTCTGTATCCTCATGATTCAATTATGGCAGATTGTATTTGGTTAGAAATGTATCTATTTCTTCTAGATTTTCCAATTTATTTGAGTAAAAGTTGTCAAAATTGTTCCTAATCATCTGTTGGATTTCTGAAATATCTTTAGTTATTTCTCCTTTCTTATCTCTAGTTTTATTAATTTGATTTTTGTCCCCCCCTTTTTTTGGTTAGTTTGGCTAATAGCTTATCAATATTGTTTAGTTTTCAAATAACCAACTCTTTGTCTCTTTGATCTTTTGTAATTTTTTTTTTATTCTCAAGTTCATTGATTTTTGGCTCCAATCTTAAATATTTTCTTCCTTCTTCTTTTGGAATTGATTTATTTTTCTTTTTCAAGGTCCTTAAGATGTATCATTAGGCTATTTACTTGGGATCTTTCTGATGTTCTTATATGGGAACTCCTTGCTATAAACTTTCCTCTTAGAATTGCCTTAATCATGTCTCAGAGATTCTGATATGTTGTATCATTATGTTCATTTGAGTCTAAGAATTTTTAAATTTCTCACTGATATCTTCTATCACCCATGCATCATTCAAAAGAATATTTTTCAATCTCTATGTGTTTACATAGTCTCTGTAGGCTTTTGTCATGCTGGTTTCTAGTTTCATTCCATCATGATCTGATAAAATGCAAGGAATTATATAATTTTTCATGCCAAGCATTACTTCATGGTCTCAAATATTACCTATTTTGTAAGAGGTTCCATGAACTGCTGAGAAGAAAATGTATTCAGTTATTGTTAGATAAACTATTCTGTAGATATCTATTAGGTCCATTTATTTGATTTAAAGTCTTTACTGAGTTTATGTCTGGATGACCTATCTAAAGACAAGAGAGTTATGTTAAAAATCACCAAATGTTATTGTACTGAGGTATCTCTAGGATTTCAATTTGAGTAGTGTGTCTTTAATGTGATTAGTTGCTCCACATTTGGGCATACATATTTATTATTGTTATATCTTCTTGTAGGATTGTACATTTTACCAATATGAAGTGACTGTCTTTATCTCTTCTGATTAATTTTGGTTTGAAATCTGCTTTGTCAGATATGAGAGTAGCTACTACTTCTTTTTTGTGGGCTGTATTTGCATGATATATCAATTTTCATACTTTCACTTTCAGCCTTTAGCTGTCTTTGCCTTTAAGGTGCATCTCTTTCAAACAACATATAGTTTGGTTGTTTTTTTAATCATTCTGAAAGCCTGTGTCATTTAATTGGAGAGTAGAGATCATTTCAATGTTATTATAGAGAGATGATTATTTAATTATTTTTTTTAAAGAGAGAGAGAGAGAGAGAGAGAGAGAGAGAGAAACAGAGAGAATGTTTTAATATTTATTTTTTAATTTTTGGTGGACACAACATCTTTATTTTATTTTTATGTGGTGCTGAGGATGGAACCCAGTGCCCAGCGCATGCCAGGCGAGAGTGCTACCACTTGAGCCACATCCCCAGCCCCTAGAGGGATGTTTATTAGTTGCTGCCATCTTGATTTATTTAAGATATTTAATTTGGTCCTGATTCTCATTTGCTTAGATCATTTTCTTCTAATGAGATTTGTTCTTTTGTGAGCTCTGAGGTTTTTGTGTATCTCCTTAAGTAAGTTCTGTGCTGTCAATTTAGTAGTCATGATTTTTTTTTTCCTGTTCATCCTGGAAGGGGCTTAGTTTTTCTTCAATTTTGAACAGTAGCTTTGCTGGACATGGCAGTTTTGATTGCCAGATTTGTTTTTCTTCCTTTCAGGACTTTATACACATCATTTCAAATGTTCCTGGCTTGTAGAGTTTGCACTGAGAAATCAGAAGTGATTCTAATTGGCTTGCCTCTAAATGTGAACTGATGTGTTTCCTGTTGAGGCTTTTAAAATCTCATTCTTATTCTGTATGTTAGACATTATAAAGTGTTATGGAGAGAGTTTTTTCTTTCTTTTTTTAAAATCTTCTATATCTGTTTATTTGGGGTTCTGAATGCCTCTTGTATCTGGATGTTCATCTCATTCTGAGTGTTTGGAAATTTTTCTGTTATTATTTCCCTGATGATTTTATCTCTTCTATTAGCCTTCAGCTCACAGCCCTCCTCAATTGCAATGATTCTTACATTTGATCTTTTCATGTTGTCCTAGAGTTCTTCTATATTTTGACCATGGGTCCTTTTATTTTTCTTTAATGCTCTCTGAATGTTCAAGGCTGATCACTTTGCCTTTTGGCCCTGAGATTCTGTCCTCAGCATAGTCTACTCTGTTAGAGAGTCTTTCAACTGAACATTTTATTTGATTTATTTGACTTTTATTTGCAAGATTTCTTTTTACTTTTTTAAAAAATATTTTTATCTCCTTATTGAATTTCTCATTCATAGTCTTTACTGACTTCCTTAATTCATTCAGCTGTTTTTCCATGTTTTATTGAAATTCATTGATCATTTTTTATAATGATTATTTTGAATTACTCATCTGATATTCCATCCACTTTAATATTTTGGGGGCCACTTTAGGAACTTTTAGAAAGTGTTATAGTATTTTGATTTTTTATATTACTTATATGTTGGATTGTATGAATCTGTTGTAAGAAATTTCTTTTCTACTCTTATGTGTGGGCTTTTTTAGTGCACAGTCTTTACTTGACAAATTGTCCTAGAAAATTGTAAATTAAGACCCCCTTATATGTGTGATGTTCACAGCCTGTGTGTTATTTCTTTCTGTTTTTGCTATAGCAATAGATTTCCATAGGCTGGACTCAGGGGCCCACACCTAGTCACATGGGGCTTTTTCATTAGTTTGGGTTTTTACTTCTTCTATTCTTTGTATTAAAGCATAACTGAAGATTAAGTGTCATTAATTTGTGTGTATGGAGCAAGGTGTACTGTCTTTTGGCTGAATTTAGTTCAGCAACAGAGTTTCTACCCTATATACTTGTAGTGTCCCTGTATGTTCTCAGTACCTCAAATAATAGGGGAAAACCAATAATAGCAACAACCAATGCAAATAATACACAGCATTAAACCAAATACTTGGTTACTACTATAACATTTACAATGTTAATTACCACAAAAAAACCCAGAAATGGTAGTATAAGCAGTTGTAACCATGAACTATATCTGGCACTACAGCAAACAACAGGTGTCAACTATGTCAATCGCGGCAGTAATAATTGCAACAGCATTAATCATGGTGGGGGGGCAGGAGTAATATAAACCAATCAGTGCTAAAAATGGTAATAATATATTTAATTAAGAGAAAAGAAAATATTAAAGGAATTAAGAAATTTGTTTACAATCTCAAAAAGTGAACACAGAGAATGGGGAAGAGATATAGCACGTAATGGTTATAAAGAAGGAAGAGGAAAAAGTAGAAGTAACAAAGAGAGAGTGAATGAGAGAACAATGGAATTTGGTTGTTAGCAGAAGAAAGGAGAGAAAGAGAAACAGACAGATCAAAAACAACACAAAACAAAACCAAAACATTCTAATCAAAAACCTTAACTCTGGAAAGACAAAGCAAGAGGGAATAGCTACATTTTATAAAAATGAGAACAAAAGAAACAAGTATGTATATGTATATATCTCCATGAACAGATCAGCACAGCAAACACACACACACAAACAAAAACAACAACAGCTAAAAATGATTATTGGTGAAAAATTAAAGAATCTTTTCCACTAAGGTGGTCAAAATAGCCAGTGAGAACAGATGGTCACTATCTATGCTTGACTGTCTTTATTTCCATTTCTTCCTGAGCTATGTACTGAGCATGAGAGAAAGGGCTGAGGATTGTTAAACCCTTCCTCTTTTTCTGCCACTCACCAAGCTGCCATTTGGAGTGGTCTAAGACTGAAGCTTGTTTAAATAATTCTCAGCTTCTCTTATCCTCAGTATGAGGTAGAATTGGATGGGATGTACTGTCAGTTCGAGTTTTGTCTACATAGACCAGATTGATGCACTCCCAGAGTGGGGCCGCTGCACAGTTAGTTTTATGAGTGGAGTTCTAGCAGGTGGGGGTTGGCTCTAATCAGGCTTCATGGGCTTTTCTGACTGGTGTCTGCTCTGGAGAGATTAGATCAGCTCACCTCTAGGGCCTGGCAGTTGCTGATCTCTGCTGAGAGTCTGAACCTCAGGAGCCTTCCAAGGATTTTACTTATGGGGCAAGGAAGCCAATCTTTCACTCACCTCTGCTGTCCACAAACTCAGCCTTTCCAAGATTTCCAGGTCTATTTCCTTTCACCCACTTTACAGAGAAGCAGTACTCATGCTGCTTGATCCCAAGCAACTAAGCAATTAGGAAGGCAGCTTGTTTACAGCTTTCCATCTTGAATCTTCTTGACCATTAATTTTTAAATACATATCTGTAATTTCCTTGAACAAGGAACTGGGACTGTGAAGTGGAATTTGGAAAAATCCTTTGGAATTACACAGCAAAACACTTGGTACAATATCCTGTGTGTATGACAGCTCTACTTTAAATTAAAAAAAAAAACTATCTTAAATGATTTAAAGAGTACATAATGCAAACTTGAGTTTAATGTTAATGATACCATTCTGATGAAGTAGGTGGATTATGAATATGAATGTTTCCAGGGCACATTGCATATGCATACAGTAAACATGAAGGCAGGAATGAAGTTGAGAAATTTCCCACCAGATATATTCTGGTTAAATTATTTTTGTTTAATTACCTAGAAACTCATTTTATTCTGTCATCACTTCTGTGAGGTTCATGTCAACTGACTGACATGCAACCCCTTGGAAAGAAAGTAGAGATAATTAAAATAGAGAAATATTTAAAAATTTTATTTAAAAGACATTAAAACATATACATTTTCTAGATGCATTATTACCTTGTAAACATTATCTTTCATTAAAAATGGATGCTCAATTTTATGTATTTATGGTTCCCAATGAATAATAAAAAGCCACAACTCACTTGGGAGACAAATCTAGACTAGACAATTTCAAATGAAAAATCTGACAGCATCACATGTAGAATATATTAGTCATGATGGAGGCAGAAAGATTCAAATGCTCCAGTTCTGGTAATTTAGTCATTAGAAAGATACCAAAGGATCATCTGGGTGTTTGCATGGAAGAGTGTACTGACCTGGACTAACTGTCACTCCTGGAGCATCTTAACTACAGTGTACCTTGTTCACTTCATCCAGCAAAAGGCTCACAGGGCCAAAGAGGCTGTTTCACCATAATTGCTGTATGATGACTGTTCTGTGATGAAAACCAATAAAAGAAATAAAAATGAGGGAGAATGTGGCTATGGTTATTTTTCCTCCTATAGTATTATTTGAGTTAATTTTGTGGCACAGTTTAATATATAAGGTTCTGATGTGGATGTTTGTCTCTTTGGGTCTGAAATTAACTGAGAAGGAATTTATTTCTATGTCTAATTTCATCATTAGTCTTGTATTAGTTTTAGAGACAATATTTTAATGGATGCTTGTACAAATGGGTCAACAATGTTCCCTAGTCCTTTTTTTTTCTTTCTTTTTTTTTTTTTTTGGTGTGTGTGGGGGATCGGGGATGAACTCAGGGTCACTCAACTACTGAGCCACATCCCCAACCCTATTTTTGTATTCTATTTAGTGTTTGAGTTGCTTTTGGTGAGGCTGGCTTTGGAACTCACAATATTCCTGCCTCAGCCTCCTGAGTTGCTGAGATTACAAACGTGTGTCACTGTGCCCAGCCCACTCTGTAGCTCTTAAAATATTTTTTGATCCTTCATGAAACAGGAAAATGTTTTAAAGAAATAATTACAAATGATTTTATAGCAGAAGTATAAATTTTTAATTAAGTAAACTTCTTAGTTAGAGTATCTGGTTCATAATTTATACACTGAAGTGGTCAGTTAGGTTTCTACTTTCCTTTGTAGATTTCATTATATCTACCTCTTTTTTTTTTTTTTTTAGTTCAAACTTACTCAAACCCTTCAAAGAATTTCCAAACTACTATTTAGTGGATTGTTTAATAGTATGTGCCTTAATATACATATTTATTTTAATTAAATTGACTTTTTATAAATCTATTTTCTACTCTCTTTCCCTATTCTTCTTTGTCTTTTTTCCTACAACAGGTGATTTATAATTTTATTATCTCATCAGGCTTGACTTTTGGTTGAAAAAGTGAAGGTTAATGACCTTTTCTTTCTGTCCTTATTGTTTTTGTTGTCATCAACTTTCATCAATTCATAGATGACATATTGATTTTTTTGACTAATGAAACATAAAATATAGAATTGCTGGTTTTAAAATAATAACACATGTTGTCTTGTTGATGAAAAAACTCACAGAATAATTTAACAGTACTTTTGAATGCTTGTGGAAAAGAACTACCCAAGGACATTGGAGAATATTTATAAATGAAAAATAATAGAAGTCTTGTTGGCTAGGAGAGGAAAAATAAGATACCTTGAAAAACCAATTTGGATTCAGTGAAAAGAGCCCCTGTTGTTCAGGCTGTGTGTAAAGAAATCTTTGTAGTAGTCAAAAATAAAAATATTGCCAAAGGAATCACGACAAATGCAGTGGGAATGGGAAGATGAGATGACTAAATGGTTACTGCTTTTTATTTATTTATTTATTTTTTAGTACTGGAAATTAAACCTTGAGATGCTGTACCACAGAACCAGTGAGCCACATCCCCAGTCCTGTTTTAAGGCAGGGTCTTACTAAGTGTTTGAGGGTCTCGCTAATTGCTGAGGCTGGCCTCAAACTTGTGACCCTCCTGCCTCAGCCCCGCAAGTAGCTGGGATTACAGAATTGTGCCACTTAGATGGCTAAATGTTAATGGCTGATTCGTGTAAGCCCTGCTGGTGTCTGGCAAGACAGGAATTACTCTTCTTGCCTTACTTTTCCTGCATGTCTAAACTTTCACTTTCATTCAAGGGAACTGAGTCATTTCAAATCTCATGATGACCAACCACATCCTCTTAATTCTCTGCCCTTAATCTTATTTCTTCAACTAATCATTAAACATTAATGAATACAAATTTAGACATGGTACTAAAAAGTGCTTTAGAGAAAAATCACTTCACATTTTAGGGATAAGAAAGTCAGAATACAGAGGATTAAATGATTTGCCCAAAGCCACTCAGTTACAATATGAAAATTTAATACTTGTGGTTTTGTGTTTTAGGACTCATTTCTAACTACATTTTCTTATGGGATACAGATCTATTTCTATGAAATATTATCTATTCTTTATGAACAAACACTTTTTGAGAAGTCCGTGGCTGAGCTTAAGGTCTCAGTGCTGGTTCATGGCAGAGCAGGATCTAGAATAGCCCCAGGAAATTTCGATACATCACATTTTCTGGCATACTCAAAGCTTGAAAAGTTGTGAGAAAATACTATGAGGGCCAGATTTTCTACTGCTATCAGTATAAGGTTGGAGTAAATAAAATATTTTTGACAGAGTAGTCATCCAGCATTATTATGCAGGCTGCTGAAGAGAAATATAAAGGATTTAACCATTTTAACAAAAAGGGTTTCAGTAGAAGTATGAAGAGTGGAATATGACTTAAATGAAGAGTATTTATCCAGTTACATTATTCAAATATTTATGGAGCCCTGGGTGTTCCCCTTTCCCCCAAATTCCAGAAGTTCTAGAAAATTTATTAGGTAAAATAAAAACAATCTGCTCTTGATTACACAGAGGGGAGTAGGCAGACCTAACAGAAAGTGAAATTAAAAAGGACTTAGATGGGGAGTGTGTCAGAGGGTGAGGACTGGGCTATAAGGTCTGTCAGCTTCTCCTCCTTTTGGATCAGCTTCTTTCAAACTTATCAGGAGTTGAAAGGGAGGATCACATGAGAATTCCCTTGATTTTTAAAAAGTTTTTTTTAATTTTCAGTGATAAATTATAATTTTATGTATTCATTCATGGATACAAGGTAATATTTTGATACATATACAAATTGTGAATAATCAAATCATGTTAATTTGCATATTCATTATATGAAGCATTTATCATTTCAATCCTAAGAACATTTAAAATCCTCTCTTTTAGCTACTTTGAAAAATGCATTAGGCTTAGAAGAACTTAGACCAATTACAATATAAAATCAAGACAATATGTTTCAGGATACTCTGACCCTGATTGTCTATAGATTCAGCTAAAAATTTTCGAGTAAATTCCCTGATATATTGGCTGGACCTCACCCTAGCTCTAAGAGTTAACTCTGAGTATTATTCAACAGCGTATGTATAAGTAAATTTTAGATTTTTTCCCCCTGTGTTCTTAATTCTTTCTTATGCTTTCTAAATAAATTGCTCCCAGTTGAAACTTCATTTTTCATTTTTATAGTATGAATCATGACTTACAAGATTCTTATGATTAAAATCAAACTAAGCAAAGAGAACAATAACATAATTTTCAGTCTTCTTAGGATTGCTCACCAAGCTTTTTCTGAAAACCTGTTTAAAAGTGAGGATAAGCTCATCCAAAAGTACCCAAGAAGGATGCATATCTGTCCTTTTAGGGGAGCCAACTGGAAAATTATATGACATCATAGTGAAATGAGTTGACAGCATGCTGAGTCTTGTTCTGAGTATATGATTATATTTAAATTGTGTGCTTGTACAGTACTTAACAGGTAGAATGAGGAACAGAAAAGAAAAGAAGGGAATAAGTAAAGAAAGATAGGAAGGGAGAGAGGAGGGCAGAAAGGAAAAGAAGAAAAGATCAGAGCTTTAGGTCTCAGTGAAACTGCAATATTTCTTTCAATATGCTGATCAATTATGTACTATACGAAACCATGTATATTATATTATACAAGCATTAACATGTTGGAAACACTGGCAAGAAATTAAAGACCTATTTTGTGTTGGTAGTGTCTTGCATGTTAAATATTCTGAGAAAATAAACTATCTAATTTTATCAGACCCTTTTTCTGCCCTCCTACTCTGACAATAGAGGGATTCACATAAATGTGACTATTTGTTCTATGAACTTGTTAAAGCAGATATTTAGAGTCTAAAAAAATCTTTCAGTTATTGTATAAAAGGGCTGGGAGCATTTTCTTAAAAGGGAATAATGACTGAATACACTTCTCATCAAACTGAAGTATTAATTGCGGTGAATAAAGGTCTTCTACAAACTTTCACACAATTTGCTGTGAAAATTCATTTCCTCCTCCGTTGTGCTCTTTCTGATGCTTGGCTTCTTGCCCTTTATACTGCTAATACACTTAGTTATGTCAATTGAGGAAAGCACAATATGTCATTTCATATGTGAACTAACAATTTTGGAAAAGTTTGTGCTCCTTTGTAGTCCCATTACATAAATAGTCTATGGTCATTTGGTTTTTGCAAAAGATATACATTATCATGCATGATTTGTATTTATTATTTGATTAGTAGAAATAAATTGGTGAACTAAAATCTTAAGTATCATTGAAATACTTAATGTATAGGATAACTCAAGTGGCTATTTTAAGAACCTTTTTATGGTCTCTTTGATTCATTGGCTTCAGACACATTTTCTAAAATAAAAAACAGCTGAAACTTCAACACAATGAACGAGACGGACTTTTAGCTGAAGAAAAAGTTGTTTCTAACTTTAGCTAGTTTCACATCTATGTATTTAAATATATGAACATATTCAAGAGGTTGTACATAAAATTCCTACAGAGAGAAAATAATTCACCTTTCTCCATGTGAAATTAAAAGCTTTCTTGCAGTGAGACACAACTTGTCTTTCTGGTTAAAATGTACCAATTTAAAGAAGATGATCTTTTTAAAGAGTACTTTGGTGTTTCCAAAGATTCTATTGTTTAATCTGCCAAGAAATGCTGTTCCTACATCAGTAAAAATTTTAAAACTCCAATAGGACCATACTATTTCCTCAATAATAGCACGGGAATTAACTTTAATGCACTAAATGCACAAGAAACCCCTATGATAAAAAGATGCTTCTCAGTCCTATTATTTAATTGATCTTTTTGGAACAGTTCATTTGTACTCCAGAAAAAAAAATAATAAAGTAGACTATTAAGTTCTTTCAAATGTATGAAAACAATGGTGACTAATACCCAGAAATCTTTTTATGAAAGGCTTTTGTGTTTGAACCTTCTAAATTCTAATCTCTAATAGGTGGTTCTGGGCTTACTATTATTATTATTTTAAGCCTAAAACTTCCTTGGTAGAATTGAAATAAATTTGATTTAAATTCCTTTTATTCATTTAAGATTGCACGAAATGGATTTTACTTGCACAATGTAAAATATGTTAAAATTCAAAGCTTTATACTTTACCCTTCATTTCCTGTCTAGTCATTTAGAGAAAAACCACACTCTCTGGTGAGGGAGGAAAGGAGGAGAGTGGAGAAACACCACCAATCAAATAGTCAGGAGACTTGGGTTCTAGCTATTTGACCTTGAATTAAACTTGAATTACATTCATTGTGCCTCAGGGTCCATATCTGTTACATGAAGAAGTTGTGAGAAGTTCCAAATAGGCAGTATTACCCTAAATTCAGCCAACAGATATGTTTTACTTGACCCATCTGTTTTTTTTTTAATGAATTAAAAAATGGTTGAATCAATATTCCCACCAACTTTGAATGTGAATCACAGTTGTTCTATAACCTTAGCAACACAGGATACTGTCATCCTTTTTTCATTCTAGATATTTTGTTATGTTTGTAGTCATATTTCATTATGGATTTTATTTGCATTTCTTTGATGATTAATAAAGGTAAGTACCATTTTTTTTATGTTTCTCTGCCATTTGGCCAACCCATAGTGGGAGGTGACTGATTTTTGTGGAGCAGCTATTTTAAATTAAATGGTCTGTTTTTTTCTAATTGATGTGGTAATGAGTTCTTAGGATTGCTTAACAATGGGTAATTTGTAGGATTAATAAGTTCAAAACATTGTTGCAATATGGCTAGCCTTTTCTTTCATATTGATGACTTAAAATAGATGGAAATTCTCAGTTTTTCAAACTTTATTTTCATAGTATTTATAAAAATTTTTAAGTAATATTTACCTCCCTGAAGGTTATAACTATATTTATTTGTTATCTTCTAGAAGTATTATCTGTGAATTCTCTGAATTAATGTAGTAGATATTTGTTGGCACATATGCTATGACTCATAAATTCAATTGCAAGGTATGTGTGCACTACAAGTGCAGGCATTTGTGAACCAAATGAAAAAGAATGTTTGTAGATGTAGAGAAAAAGAAACCCCTGTGTACTGTGGCAATTTGAATTAGTACAGACATTATGGAAAATAGTATAAAGGTTCCTCAAAAAATTGAAAATAGAACTGTCATGTGATCCTGCAATTTCTCTTCTGGGTATATGTCCAAAAGAAATAACACAAACATGTTGAAGAGACACCTACACTCCCATGTTTATTGCAGCACTATTCACAATAGCTCAGAAATGGAAACCACTTGAGTGTTCATCAGCTGACAATAAAGTAAATGGGATACACACATACTATAGAACACAATTCAGCCATAAAAAAGAATAAAATCCTGTCAACGACGTGAATGGAACTGGAGATTATTATGTTAAGTGAAGTAAGCCAGACACAGAAAGACAAGTACTGCATGATCTCATTCATATGTTGAATACAAAAATGTTGATCCCATAGAAACTGAGAATAGAATGATGGTTATTAGAAGCTGAAGGTGGTAGGAGAGAAAGACGAAGGAGTAGAGGCTGATTCTGAGTGTTTTTACCATAGATAAATGATAACTTTTTGAAGGGATAGATATGCTTAATTTGATTTAAACTTTACACAGTGTATACATGAATTGAAATATCGTATGGTACCTCATAAATATGCACAACATTTATGTTTTTGTATCTTTCTAACATATGTTTAAATTTAAAAAATAGGCTATAAAAAGTGTTTCGTAATGGCAAAAAAGTTGGAAACAAATATTGACTCTAAAAGGGACTATGGTATAATTGTACAACAGAATAATACATGGTAGGGACAGAGAGTGGTCCACTGTTTTAAGCATTAATATGGGCAAAGCTCACAGGTATAATATAAAGTGAAAAAGAAGCCAAGAAAAGAAGAGTAGGTACTATGGATTTTACTTATCCAAAATGAAAAATCATGAAAAACAATCATGATGACTCATAACTGAATAGCAATTTCTGTTTGAAGAAGGGAAGGTTAGTGCTTGAGAGGAAACATCAGCATAGGGAAGATACGAGGGTGATAGATAAAATGTTCATTATCTCTAAGTAGTGTGTGCACAGGTATGTACACTTGGTAAAAATTGAAGTTGTGCATGTAAAATTTTCATTCTTTATTATCATTAAATTTTAACAAAGTTAAACACTTGCTGGAGTTAATGTTTTAAATTTAGGTAAAGATCAGAATATCATTGATAACATAAGGAATCAAATTTAGATACTCAAGAGTAAATTAATCTCTCTTAATCTCTGTAGTTTTCCATGAGGTCCTTAATCAGTCTCACTTATAGTATTCCTACACTATAAAAGCAAATTAACCTTAAGGAAATACCCCATTTTTGATCATGAAGTTTGCTTATTAATAAACCACTAATAATTTCCCTCTGTCTATAAAGAGAAAATCTTGATTTTTGGTGGGTGGGAGGTACTGGGGATTGAACTCAGGGATTTTCAGCCACTGAGCCATATCCCCAGTTCTATTTTGTATTTTATTTAGAGACAGGGTCTCACTGAGTTGCTTTGTGCCTTGCTTTTGCTGAAGGTGGCTTTGAACTCCCAATCCTCCTGTCTCATCCTCCTAGCTGCTGGGATTACAAGTGTGTACCACCACACCCAGCAAAGAGAAAACCTTAAGCCTTTAAATGTCTATAATATGATCCTCAGTGTGTGGAGGAATTAACTAGTATAACATGGGGACCAGTCACATATCAGATTCATTAGATTGTTTATTTCACTGAATTTAACTTTCATATCAAACTTATGAGTCAAATAGCATATGCCATATTTTATACTGAAAACATAGATTTTCTACATAGTCTGAATTTGCTTAGTTAATAAGGAGTAACAAAAGTATTAAACATGTGGATCTTTATGATTGCAAAGCAAATTCTAGTTTTAGTTCACTATTTTGCTACAGTAACATATGTATTCCCATTCTACTTTATCCCCAGTGCTTCAATTTTCTCCATTCTAAACAGAGTGAAAAATCCTTCTTCCTCAACCACTTTCCTTAGGCTCCTCTTGCTGTTATGTCAAACAATGTAATAGTGGAGGAAAGAGTGAAATTAGGTGGGAGATGATATTGGCTTGAAATAATCCAGGTTAGAGATTGACTGTAGTAGCAGAGATTGGGTGGAGGGAAGTGGCTCAATGGGTTGGACATGTCAAGTACTGTCTAATGTCTTCATTTTAATTTCCCATACCATTTCAAATGCAACATGTCCAATGAATCCTTCTTGATTTCCTCTCTCAATATGTTCTATCTCCATCTTTCCCTTATAAGAAAATAGCATGAGCATTCCCTTAGTTGATCAAGGAAGAAACTTTGACTTTTGTTCTTCCTTAATCTCACACATCTACTTAGCAGGTCCTACCATTTATACCCAGAATAGAGATGTCAAATCTATCCACTCCTAGCCATCTTTGTTGTCAATTCACATATGCATGCCACAAGTTTCTCACAGAATGCAATAGCCTCCTAATTATTCCCTCCACTTTCACTGTGTCTAGCAGCTCAAGTATGATTTTTTTTTGTTCCAGAGATTGTACCCAGTGACAATTAACCACTGAGAAACATCTCTATCCCTTTTATTATTATTATTTTTTAAATTTTGAGACAGGACCTCACTAAGTTGAGGCTGGCCTTGAACTTGTGATCCTCCTGCTTCAGCCTCCCAAGCTGCTGGGACTGCAGGCATGCACCACCGCGCCTGGCTGAAGTATATGCATTTTAAGGTGCACATGAGATTATACGTCTTCTAAATTACAAACCATTTCCCCACTGTATTTTAAATATAGTCAAGTTGCTTGCTGTACTCTACGTGCTGTATGATCTGGTCTTGTCCAAAATCTACTGTTCTATCTCATGCCCTTCTATATTAGTTCATCAACCACTATGCACAGTATATAACTAGCAACTATGCACACTGATGACTTTTCCAGAAATATTAACTATCACAATAGAATTAATTTTTAGTAGGCAAAAAATAAGACATTTCACAATTATTTGGTAACATATTAATAATTTGACACACTTAACGGTTGGAAGACAACGGATCTTGCCTACTATTGCATCACCAATTGGATTAAAGTGAGTAGCACATTGTGGGTACACTACACATGTACAGCTATTGAACAAATATATGAAAAGCAACTGCTTTTCCACACTATGGAGAAGGAATAGTGTTCAAAGTACATCAATGTCTGCTGCCTTGTATTTTTTTCCCTATAAGTCTACTAGGATAGTTTAAATATTTCTTCCTACAATGTTTCTATTCAAATACTAACAAGTCAGAACATACACTAAGCAGGATACTTTACTGCTGCAAAGTCTATAATAATAAGATTACACATTTCAATGCCTAAATATGACACCTTTAAAAGGAATTTTGATCCACTTTTATTAAAGAATCTCATTAGGAAAAAAAAATTAGATGTGAATCCCTTATCCTTCTAGTATTTATATATATATATATATATATATTTGATAGCATGCTGCATTTTCATTGAAAATTATTCTTTTATGTTCAGTGAGTGCAGATATTCTTAATCTCACTTTTGCATAAAAGAATACAACATGTTTGTTTAATCATTACTATTAACACAACTTTGATTTATTTGAATGATTGGCAATGGGTTATTCAACATAAGTCTTTTTCCAGACAGGATTTGTTATTTATTGGTTCTTGAAATTTCTCTGGTGTTAACACCTAAAAAAGACTGTCTACTTTCCTTTTCCTCTTCTAATTATCAAATATATTCCTAGGCAGCATCCAAAAAACCAATTTAATGTTTTTTAAAATTTTTATTATTAGTTGTTCAAAACATTGCATAGCTCTTAACATATCATATTTCATACATTTGATTCAAGTGGGTTATGAACTCCCATTTTTACCCCATATACAGATTGCAGAATCACATCTGTTAAACATCCATGTTTTTACATACTGCCATACTAGTGTCTGTTGAATTCTGCTGCCCTTCCTATCCTCTACTATCCCCCCTCCCCTCCAATCTTCTCTCTCTACCCCATCTACTGTAATTCATTTCTCCCCCTTGTATTATTTTTCCCTTTCCCCTCACTTCCTCTTGTATGTACTTTTGTATAACCCTGAGGGTCTCCTTCCATTTCCATGAATTTCCCTTCTCTCTCCCTTTCCCTCCCACCTCTCATCCCTGTTTAATGTTAATCTTCTTCTCATGCTCTTCCTCCCTGCTCTGTTTTTAGTTGCTCTCCNGTCGCTGATATACAGGAATGCCTTTGATTTATGCACGTTGATTTTATATCCTGCAACTTTGATGAATTCATTTATTAGCTCTAGTAGTTTCTTTGTAGACGCTTTTGGGTCTGCTAGGCATAGAATCGTGTCATCCGCAAATAGTGATAATTTAATTCTTCTTTTCCTATCTTTATACCTTCAATTTCTTTCATGTGTCTAATTGCTCTGGCCAGTATTTCAAGAACTATATTGAATAGAAGTGGTGAGAGAGGGCATCCCTGTCTTGTTCCAGATTTTAGAGGGAATGCCTTCAATTTTTCTCCATTTAGAATGATGCTAGCCTGAGGTTTAGCATAGATAGCTTTTACAATGTTGAGGTAAGTTCCTGTTATCCCTAGTTTTTCTAGTGTTTTGAACATAAAGGGATGCTGTATTTTGTCAAATGCTTTTTCTGCATCTATCGAGATGATCATATGGTTCTTATCTTTAAGTCTATTGATGTGGTGAATAACATTTATTGATTTCCATATCCAATTTAATGTTTTAATTGAGTAAGAACATATTCATTTAAACAACTGCTGACTTTTCTTAAAAAGAGAATTTCAAAAAGACTATTGAGAAGTTAACCTAAAACTTCTAGGATTTTAAAACAATAATACTTGCTAGGAAATAGCTTCCTTGTGTCCTTAATGACATTTTTTCCTTCCTTTTATATTTAATTCCATTGTGCTAAAGACATACTGGACTCCTGATACAAAATATCTTAAAAATCAATTATGTTTGGTGTGAAAATATCAATGATGGCCATTGTGGCAAAAACACATACTGGTTAAGAAGACGGATAAAAAATTTTCTGAGTTTTTTCCAGCTAGTCCTATTTACCAAAATAAGATTTTAATCAGCTTCAAAATTGAAGTGTCATTTAATATTGAGGTCTTCCATGCAACATATATTTGTGCAAACACCTTACAAATGTCTGGACATCACATCTGGTAGGTGTGGATGAAATTCATTAGACTAAGTCTTCTAAGTTTAGATGCTTGCCTAAGCTTTGATTTGACAAACACTTATTCCTGATGGCTGCCATTTATTCTTTGCTAGTTCATAAGTTTTTCCTTCTAGCAGTGGATTTCATAGCATTGTTCATAGACAATGGCTACCACATCACTATAAATTAGGATATAAGTGTGAAGAGACTACTATCAATCCAAAATAGTCAAATGGCAGTTTCAGTTTGCAGAAAGTTGTTGATCTAAATGTCAACAGACAACTCCTAGCTTTAGGAAGAGTGAACTAACAAGGGAAAGAAGTACATGTACATTTCTGAAAGATCACTTCAAGAGTATTTGATTACAGACAAAAATAGGGTTACTTAAAAGGTTTTCTATAAGGGGAAAGATAGGAGTCAAATCAGACTGATAATAGAAAAGTGTGTTTTCTACTTTGGGATCTCCCAACAGGCACCTGGAAAGTGTTTTGCATTTTTCTTTGAGAGGACATGTAAGCAAATGACTATCATGGAAACTATTTGTAGATGTGACTTAGGTGCTAGGAAGAAGGAGTTGACAAGGAAATGATTTGCTTTAAACTGATCCAGAACAATGGATACAGGATGCTCATTCTTAAATTGTCTTTCTTTCTTAGTGTATGTTTTTATTTACTTTAATTTTTACTGGTGTATTATAATTATACTTAATAGTGGAATTCAATGTATGATTTCAAGACATGAAACTTCTATGATTAAAGCAACAGATGCTAATAGACTTCTTTATTTGTAAGAATAATGTAAGGAAATCTGTCACAGGTGGGAACAAAGAAATTGCTAAATTATAAAACATATATTTCCATTATTAGCAAGAGGATAAAAATAGTTAAACTTTAAAATGCAAACCATCAATGACCAAGTTTGACCCAGTCATTTATTACTTTTAATGGTAATTTGAAAATATATAAAGTCAGTTTCTCTTTATTCTTGTAAGATGCCATCATTTGTTTAAATTCTTCAAATTATTTATGAAAAAAAGCTCTTTTTATCTTTTCTGGGTTTATTTAGTTGCTTAGAAAAGTCATCACAGAAGCATTTATAATATCAATATATAAATAGTGTGCTTTATTTGGATCCAATGTTAATAGTTACTGTGCAGTTTAGGAATAAGAACATTTCATGTTTGGTATAATATTGAATTTTAAGGACTTGAAATACTCTGTACTGTTGTCAGTAGATATGAAATAGCTAGTTCAATAAGATTTGACTTGACACATAAAATACAATGTATCATAAATTATCTTGGATTCACTAGGGAGGTTTTATTCATATTCAATGACAAAATAACCAGTCATGTAAATAAAACAACTGTCAATTTAGTGAAAATGCCAGTCAACTTTGATATTTGCCTAAATTATCTAGCAGATTAAATAAAAACACAACCAAATAGAATTCAATTACATATTGATGATGTACAGATTGAAACTCTCACAAATTAATACAAGCATACAAATGAGTTGCTACATTGAAAATCAGAAAAGTTCTAAAAATGTGTTTTTAAAAGTAAGTCCTTAAAATAATAAGTTATTT
This sequence comes from Marmota marmota marmota, assembly GCF_001458135.2. Classification (NCBI taxonomy): domain Eukaryota; kingdom Metazoa; phylum Chordata; class Mammalia; order Rodentia; family Sciuridae; genus Marmota; species Marmota marmota. The sequence continues at coordinate 14,075,924 of NW_025999842.1, read as the reverse complement.
AACTTCCACACTAATTGGGTCAACTCTGCCTAGAAATAGCTGTACTGTATACGCATACCTTAAGAATTAGCAGATATTTAGAGAGGCATTCCCAAGTCTTTAAGTACTGAAGATGATGTGTTTACATCATTAGTTACAAGGTCAAAGAACAACATAAACAAGTTGATAAATTTTGAGTTAACTCAGAAGTATTTCAAACTTGTAGCTCAGTTTCAAGTGAATCTCATATCCTGGAATATATTTTACAACAAAAAGTATTAAATTACCTGAGATCAAGGGTCCTAATACTACATAGTAGAGTATCTCAAAAATAATAATAAATTTTCCCAGAAAAATTCAATTCAGATATGGCAAAACTAGAAGTTCATTCACCAATGTTTGGTGATGACATTTTCTAATGTGAAGTGTTCCTCAAAAGAGAAGGTAGCTTACCGCCCTTACATACAGTTTTTAATATTTAAATTTATTGATTAAAATAGCTTTCAATTTATGTCTTCATGTACCCTAAATTCTCTAAGCTACAAAATTAAAATTCATTGTCAGGAAGCCAGGATCTGAAATACCTCTGAGTAGGGAAGGTCTCCTTCTAACCCTCTCTAACCTGACTGCACATTGCCGGAGGCTACTCTTGCCCCTTAGAGTTACTCGCCTTGGGGCTGTAGCTACCCAGGCTCTGCTGAGTATGTAGAATACAGTTAACATACTATTTTGTGATATGTTATACCCCAGCCCTTCTCAGCAGATAAATTTGCCTTCAATTCTTACAAGAAAATTATGTAAATGTAATTTGAACTCTATCAATTTATTACCTTCAGAGCTATCATTCTTAATATATTTTCACCCCTTACTCTCTTCTGGTCTCAGATAACAAAATCTCTAGTTTTCCCTTCCAGCCTAGTCTCTCCACCTGCATTTTGACTTAGTCTCCCTATAGTTTCTTCCCATTTTAAAGTTATCCCCTACCTTTCCAGTTTTCAACATCTCCCTTTGTATTTCCACTTTCCCCAATATTACAAATGATCTCATACTTTTTTTTTCCTCAAATGACAACAGTAAGCAAAGTAAGAATCACAACCATTACCAACAAAAAGAACAACAATGAAATAAACATTTTGTCCCTTAGCTTCACTCTTATTCTGATGTATTCAAGATGTAATCTCCTTATTTCAATTTTCTATTGCATGGTCAAACTTGAACCTATTAAAACTGAATTCTACTTCTTTAACTTTACAGAGACTACTTCACTGCATATAGCACAGAGAACCTATCTATTTTGCCCTCTATTTATGAGGGAGCTCGTCTAGTTAGATGATTTCAACTATCCCCCCATTAGCTAATTCCAAAATCTTTTCAGAGTCAAATATATATATCTATTTGTGGATATTTCCAACTCTATGCTCTAAGAGTGTCTGTAAATAGTATTTTTTACTTATCATCTTTTTCCCCAAATCTGCTTCTCTTCCTGGATTTTCTATGTTGGTCAAGAACCTTGCTTTTTACGTAGCAAACAATTCAGAAAATTGAGCCTTAGTTTAGATAATTTCTTTTCTCTTACTTCCTACATTGAATTGAAGGAGTCTTGAAGATATCACATCTTTAGCTTGTTCAGTGGTACATCTTTTCCATCAAGCTTCTATACTGATGTCAAAGTGGTCTTTCCAAATACTGATGTCAAAGTGGTCTTTCCAAATAGTTGGTGTCTTTTCAGATTACCCCTTAATGCTATTCAACAACTGCACCACCTACCGGAAAGTGCACATGGATCATGACGTTTATGATGTATCCTCTGATCACCTGCATTTCTCTTAGCAGTTATTCTGTCCTAGGTTTCCTCTCAGTACATACATCCATTTAATAAGAAAAGAAAACAAACAAACAAACAAACAAAAAACAGTGAATACAGCTAATTTTATTATCCCTATACCCACCAATATTATGTGGTACAATAAAAAGGAATTGAATGCAAATTACCTAAGCTTTAAACATTGTTCTGAATCTTCATAGCTGCTGAGTTTAATCAATTTTTTTTAAAGTTCACAAATCCGACCTTTCACTTGCAAAATAAGTATATTAACACTTCCACAACAGAGCTGCTGTGAGGAGTAAATGGGATAATATGTGTGAAACACCCATCAAGGTACCTGCTACCATTTAACAAATGTGAATTCTGTCTGAACTTCATTTCCTAAAGGTAAACTCACTCTAAAGGTGACCCTGGGACTCTAGAGACTAGTCCAACTGTCAATTCTTTCTACATGATTTCAGCAAAGGCACTCAAAGGTATCTCCATTTCCTAACATGTAAAGAAGAATAAACAAGATTACTTCAGAGGAGTGTTTTTCGAATTAAATGACTTAATAAAAGTAAAGCCTGTGCTTAACTTACAGACGATATATAAGAAAAGATTTTATTCCTATAAGAGTATGGCACTTACTCTGTTTCTTTTTCAATTATACTTACTTATACAAAGATATCTTCTCATCGTTACTATCCTGTATTGCTACTTCCTTATGTAAACTAATGCAGAATAAATCAATGTGCTGGAGTAAATCTGATGCATTCTTGAAGGATAAGAAGTATTGATTAGCCATCATTTTTTTTTTTTTTATATTTATTGTTTAGTACTTGGCGGACACAACATCTTTGTTTGTATGTGGTGCTGAGGATCGAACCCGGGCCGCACGCATGCCAGGTGAGCGCGCTACCGCTTGAGCCACATCCCCAGCCCTAGCCATCATTTTTAATTCTTCTCTTTGTGTTTGTTTTCTTTCTATTCTTTTTTTTCTTTCTTAATGACGAAGTCTAGGAAATAAAATTGAGTCAACAGTAGAAAAGTTAACTAGAGAAATGTTGGTGAGAAACAGAATCTTGCTGACTCAAAAGGAAAATTATCTCTCTCCTGTGATCAATTGAGTTGGTCCAGGAGTCTAGTCAGAGTCAAAGCACAAGCTAAAACCCTCAGGGAGACTTTGAAGATCGAATTAGCTTAGAAAGGAAGAGAAAAAAAAAAGTCTCTTCAAGGTCAATAGCAATAAGGTTCAAGATGAATGAAGTTACAAATTGTAGAGAAATTACATAAATCCCGTGTGTGTGTGTGCGTGTGTGTGTGCGTGTAAAAGCTTAGGTCTGTCACTGCCCAATTGTAACTAGGTTTTTTTTTTTTACTTATTTTGGAGTCTCGTTCTAAAAGCATTTTTTTTTCAGATACTAGTGTGTATTGTACATGTGTTTTTGCATATGTGATACCTAGTTAAATTAAGAAAATAAATTCTCACTGATTAGTTATATAATTGCATAAATGAATCCTCGAAGTTATAAGGAATATATTGCAAATAATGAAGCAGCATACATATCCACTTCCCAATGAGAATTTTTAACTCTTGCTCCTGCCCTATTTATGGATGCCTTTCATACAAGGAGGATTGAGAAGGCATATGGGGGGCCTGTGGTGAACTAACTACAGCCTACTACTACTGGAGTGAAGAGAAATGAACTATGTAGCAGTGTTCTTTCTCCCAGTTGAAAGATATAGCTACTTTTTCTCATTTATATTCACAGAGAAATGTTCTTAGCAAGAAAATTCATATATATGTTTAAATGCAAGGTAGAATTACTTTAAGATCATTTTTCTTCCTATTAAATGTCACAAGTTTCTAATTGCTGAAATAGACACATGCCCACACATCAGATAATAGGCTGCTGTGAAATGTTCAATAGAGAAAAGTCCTACTGAGATAAGTTCAGCAGAGAATTTACCAGTTCAGTTTCTGTTAGGCACCCCATTGATCCAGTTAAAGGAACCACAGAGCACAGATCAAGATTTAGTAGGACATGTATTGAAAATCTAACCATCAAATGAAATCTAGCTATAGGCTAAACTTCTACCTTCTTAATCTGTGGGCAGGATTTTGAGATTGAAAATGAAATTTAAAACTAACTGTCTAAGAATTGTCTTTTAAATATCATGGTTGTTTAAAGAATAAAGTTTGGAAAAGTTGACAACTAAAATATAAATGGATTATTTTAGAGTTTTCTGTTACTTTAGTTAATCAACAGGAAATAGAGTTAGCAAAGTTGGCTCAGGCACTGAGTGTGTTGGAGGAAGTTTTAATATTTTCAATACTAGAATAATTCAGATAATAATTGCAGAGAACAAAAAAGGGAGTATTTTCAGGCTGAGAACTTACAGTTATAGAATTTCAAGCTGAAGGCAAAAATCTCGTCCCTTAGCTTCCACATCTGGTTGCTTAGGATGGGAGAGCTCATGAGACACGAATGCAGCGTTGGTGCCTCTGTAAAGGAACAATACAGTTATCAAGAAAACTGTATCTAGTGTAATATAAGTTTTTCACTGGATTTAGTGTTAACATGGATGTAAGGGTTTCCATGTAGAATTCACTTATTTACATTTCAAGTATGTTTTATATGTATGATGGATAAGCCAAGTAATACAATCATAAGCAAATTCCCAGATGTTGAATTTTTTTTTGATGCTTACATAGTTTTTACTCAATTCAAAAAAAAGTTAAATAATACATTTTTTATACTACACTTATTAAAAGACATGTTGCCAAAGACAACACCAGCCCGGTAAATGTTTATGGTTCGACTATTGGCCCTGACAATCTAAACAACCCTACTGTAGAAAGTTATGAAGTCAGGGAGTAGAAGCTCATAATAAACCAGCACACATGTAAAGCAGAGGGAAATCATTTAAAGATTGTTTGTTTTGTTTTTTCAACATAACAGAACTGAAGAGAATTCCTTTTTACTTCAGTGTATAATCTGGGATGTTGAAGAGCACAGCAGAATTAGACCATAAAAAAAAAAAAATGATGGCTAATCAATACTTCTTATCCTTCAAGAATGCATCAGATTTACTCCAGCACATTGATTTATTCTGCATTAGTTTACATAAGGAAGTAGCAATACAGGATAGTAACGATGAGAAGATATCTTTGTATAAGTAAGTATAATTGAAAAAGAAACAGAGTAAGTGCCATACTCTTATAGGAATAAAATCTTTTCTTATATATCGTCTGTAAGTTAAGCACAGGCTTTACTTTTATTAAGTCATTTAATTCGAAAAACACTCCTCTGAAGTAATCTTGTTTATTCTTCTTTACATGTTAGGAAATGGAGATACCTTTGAGTGCCTTTGCTGAAATCATGTAGAAAGAATTGACAGTTGGACTAGTCTCTAGAGTCCCAGGGTCACCTTTAGAGTGAGTTTACCTTTAGGAAATGAAGTTCAGACAGAATTCACATTTGTTAAATGGTAGCAGGTACCTTGATGGGTGTTTCACACATATTATCCCATTTACTCCTCACAGCAGCTCTGTTGTGGAAGTGTTAATATACTTATTTTGCAAGTGAAAGGTCGGATTTGTGAACTTTAAAAAAAATTGATTAAACTCAGCAGCTATGAAGATTCAGAACAATGTTTAAAGCTTAGGTAATTTGCATTCAATTCCTTTTTATTGTACCACATAATATTGGTGGGTATAGGGATAATAAAATTAGCTGTATTCACTGTTTTTTGTTTGTTTGTTTGTTTGTTTTCTTTTCTTATTAAATGGATGTATGTACTGAGAGGAAACCTAGGACAGAATAACTGCTAAGAGAAATGCAGGTGATCAGAGGATACATCATAAACGTCATGATCCATGTGCACTTTCCGGTAGGTGGTGCAGTTGTTGAATAGCATTAAGGGGTAATCTGAAAAGACACCAACTATTTGGAAAGACCACTTTGACATCAGTATTTGGAAAGACCACTTTGACATCAGTATAGAAGCTTGATGGAAAAGATGTACCACTGAACAAGCTAAAGATGTGATATCTTCAAGACTCCTTCAATTCAATGTAGGAAGTAAGAGAAAAGAAATTATCTAAACTAAGGCTCAATTTTCTGAATTGTTTGCTACGTAAAAAGCAAGGTTCTTGACCAACATAGAAAATCCAGGAAGAGAAGCAGATTTGGGGAAAAAGATGATAAGTAAAAAATACTATTTACAGACACTCTTAGAGCATAGAGTTGGAAATATCCACAAATAGATATATATATTTGACTCTGAAAAGATTTTGGAATTAGCTAATGGGGGGATAGTTGAAATCATCTAACTAGACGAGCTCCCTCATAAATAGAGGGCAAAATAGATAGGTTCTCTGTGCTATATGCAGTGAAGTAGTCTCTGTAAAGTTAAAGAAGTAGAATTCAGTTTTAATAGGTTCAAGTTTGACCATGCAATAGAAAATTGAAATAAGGAGATTACATCTTGAATACATCAGAATAAGAGTGAAGCTAAGGGACAAAATGTTTATTTCATTGTTGTTCTTTTTGTTGGTAATGGTTGTGATTCTTACTTTGCTTACTGTTGTCATTTGAGGAAAAAAAAAGTATGAGATCATTTGTAATATTGGGGAAAGTGGAAATACAAAGGGAGATGTTGAAAACTGGAAAGGTAGGGGATAACTTTAAAATGGGAAGAAACTATAGGGAGACTAAGTCAAAATGCAGGTGGAGAGACTAGGCTGGAAGGGAAAACTAGAGATTTTGTTATCTGAGACCAGAAGAGAGTAAGGGGTGAAAATATATTAAGAATGATAGCTCTGAAGGTAATAAATTGATAGAGTTCAAATTACATTTACATAATTTTCTTGTAAGAATTGAAGGCAAATTTATCTGCTGAGAAGGGCTGGGGTATAACATATCACAAAATAGTATGTTAACTGTATTCTACATACTCAGCAGAGCCTGGGTAGCTAC